>NC_133492.1:15439567-15736851 GCF_025370935.1 Choristoneura fumiferana
CGTACGTAGCCTTCTGTAGCAGTTGTACCTACGTACGAGAAAGGCGTCGACATGCGCGGCGAGCCACGCATTGCGTTGTGGAAGATGGCCGGCAGCGCCGCCAGGCACGGGTGCGCCGACGGGTCGCGCGCGCCCTCCTCCGCCGTTATGGAGTACTGGTACAACCGATTATTATACAGGTAAGGGGCCAGCCATAAAGTTACGGCACACATTTAGAGGGGAGGGGAGTAGGGCGGTTCGTGACACAGGAACAAAATATTTACGATTTTCATTGTAACGTTTACATACGTATACGGGTGGACATGACACGGAGCACTACGAGTAGTAGATTGCACGATTACTGCTTTCGCTTTCGCCTCGTGCGTGCGATCTGATCGATACACAGGAAAATTATACTATAACTTTTTACCTTTTCCTAAACATAATTGAGAACGTTCCTGATTTTTGTCACTCATCAGCCTAGAAGCAGTCCACTGCTGTAACTGCCACTATTTTTGATTTTAACTCACTATTTGTCGGTCCCTAACTGATTGCCTCCTTTCCTCCGCGCTAGATTGACGGGTAGAGATCCCTTACTTTATACTATTTGATGTTATTATCGATTCTTTCCATCTAATGTATTTTTATGTGTATCGAATGTGTGTGTTCTCTCGTCTTCTCTCTCTCTCTCTTTCTCTCTCTTACAGGGACAAACTTCTGCCCATTTGCTTGGCACACCAGGACAACATGATTGCTCCGAAGTGCTCTAACACGCCGCATGCGGGACCCTGCTTGTAGTGCGACTGTCTTTTAATATCGCGAGTAAGATCTGCACGGCAAGTAGTAGGGTCATAAATGCAATGCCTTAAGCAGGGTACTTGAAGCTGCGTCATGGAAGCTTACCTGCAGAAAGTCTGGTGTCTGGCTGATGACGTGCGGGCGGCACAAGTCCACTGGGTTCCCGATCGTGTGCAGGATGCGGTACCAGGACTGCATGACCGCCTCAGCCGACATGTCTGGGGGGACCAGATTGGTGTCTTCCTCGCCTGAAGGGAAAGAGGAGAGTATTTGTGAGTGGGATACTCATATACTTGGATGAAGTTCTTCCATTCCTTGAAATATTTATTATCTTCAAAGCCGTCATCTTTGATGAACATGTTGAGGATAGCCTTTTTGTTTTTTTGTTGTAGGTATTAGAAGTAACATCTGTATTTATTTATTAACCATAGTTCTATAAACGAACCCTAGTGCTGTTCTTTAAGTGTGTTTGAATTTAACGAAATAATTGTTCATAACTGCAACTTTATCGAATTTAAGTAACATTTTCTTGAATTCTAATTTTGACATTGTGAGGCTGTTTATTATGTGATTATGCAGAACGTGCGTTGCAAGTTGCAACTATGTATCAACAAAGAATTCAACTTAATAGCGTTGCGGGCGAACCATTCGAGCCATCGATTTTAACGTATAGTAGAGGAACACGCCGTGATAGCCTCGTGTCAACTAAGTCTCTCAAGAAAAAGGATCGAAGGGACTTGGTCCTAAGTTTTTCGGAATGTATTTAAATTTCGCACTTCGGAGAGAAGACCAGCGTCTAGCAGTGGAATGCATATAGGGTTGCCATACGTCAGGTTTTTTGACCCTTTGTCAGGATTGCGGCCGGACATGCGAAGTGTTCGGATTTTCTGGGGTTCTAGTGAAAAAGGGGTTAATTCTGCAGAAGTTGAACAGCTGATTTCGACTTAAACCCCTTTACACATAAAATAGAAAATAGTTGAGTAATTTCTGCAGACTTAACCCCTTTTTCACTATGTTACCAGTTTTTTAGAACTACCTCATTTCATGGTACATTTATTACACCGTTTTTTATGAGTGAAATGATTAATTTACTAGTAACTAATCAATAAAATTAATAATATTATATTATTTGAGAGGTACAAAGTTTCAAAATTATTTCTACAGCCGGGAAGAGGCTGAGCCATCTTGTTTTGCTGTGAGTCCGCGGAAAGCAGCGCCGCGCCGGCACGACCTCTAATCTATGTCAAATCTCTGTTCAAGAAATGTCAGGACTTTTAGGATGGTGGCAGGATTTTTGTCAGGACTTTTCATTTTTAACCGACTTCAAAAAAGGAGGAGGTTATTTCATATGGCAACCCTAAACGCATATAAGCTAAAGAGCAGGAGACAGACAGTTCACTTACTGATAGGCATGGCAGGGAACTGCGGCCCATACATGTGTGTCAGAAGACGCGCGGTGAGGCAGAGCGACACTCGCGTCCATTGCTCGGTGAGCGGCGCGCGGTGCCGCCAACGGATGCACTGCTCGCGCAATGTACGCCACAGCGGCGGGGATGGGAAGCATCTGGAATTATAATATTATAAATTAGCGAGTTTGTAACATAATGTGTCTGTGTGTACGTTCCTCTTGCACGCTAAATCAGTAGAACGGGTTTAGAATTAAATGTTCTCTTCGAAGTACCTATTCGATCCATCTGTTCTGTTCTGTAGGTATGTATGTTTGTGTTATACATAGTGCACCCACGAAATCTGCCAAGTGTAGCATAATTTTTAAGAATCAACAGAACTTCTCAGTTTTGTGTTATAGTAAAAAAAAATGATATCAGACTATTGTTCTCATGTTCCAAATCGCAAAGTACCAGGAACACATAAACAACAAGAACGCACCTATGACTCGCCAAGAGGCACACTTCGAGCAGTACCGCCACTTGCCGGCAGAGCTGGAATCTCCGGTATAATGAAGGGTACATTAGGGCGGGACCGCACAAAGTACCAGGATCACATAAACGACAGGAGCTCACCTGTGACACGCCAAGAGCCACACTTCGAGCAGCACCGCCAGAACCCGCCGGCAGAGCTGGTCCGCGGCGGGGTGGTGCGGGGCCGGAGGAGACAGTAGGGCCCGGGCGGCAGAAAGAAGTAGGAGGAGCAACGACCGCCACTCGCTAGCGCCCAGGTCCGCGGCGCCAGCCACCGTTCGCGCCAGACGGAGCACCCGGTGACACAAAACGGCCTGCTTGCTGATGAGATCCCCGCCTGAAATGTCGCGTTGTATAGCAAGCGAGGTAAGCGTATGACGATGTGTATAAGCGCGTATGTTTTAAGCACTATGAGGTATATGCTGTAGCTTCTGTTAGAGCGGTTTATTGTACAAGAGCTGCATTTATGACAACAAGCTTTTCATACAAAGTATCATAAAATTTATCGGGAATATTTTAGTCAATGGTTGCGTAAGTTTAACCGAATACTCTTATAACGTTATTTTATATGCTAAAGCACAGGATGAAGAGGAGCCAGATTCGATTATCAGGTCCAGCTTTTTCAGTGAAAAATATTTCTACAGGGGTATAATATTCCGGGTTTTGTTGATACCTTGTATGTGATATCCATGCAAAAGTCAAATTAGTTACATATCGCTATATAAGTACTCGTACATTACACAGCTATTTACATATCCCGAGAGCCCCGTTGTAACAACAGTGTACACAAGCTATTATTTGCTGCCGCTAAAGTCAACAAATGTGAAAACATGCAAGTCCAGATATGAAGCGTCAAGAGGCTCTCATAGGAAAACAGTAAGTCTACCCAAATCACCACATGCATTACACCCCCTACATTATTGTTACAATTTCTTCATTCGTTGCTGACCGAGATGAGCGAGGTGGCTGAGGGCGTATAGCGAGCACTTTTCAAATAAGCGAGCGGGGTGCGGTGAAGCGGGGGCGGAGCGCGCACGCCATAGGCCGCTACTACTGACTGAATACTTCGCAACACATCTCTCGCAAAACATCCCTCAGAACACATCCCTCGCAACCCATCCCTCGGAACACATATCTCGCAACACATCCCTCGCAACACGTTCTTTGCGCAAATCCTTCTCTCGTTTTATGCACGTGGTTTTATATATACAAAAACCTCACTCCGCTGCTGAGCTGTTTCCACTGAAGCTGCTCTATAGCTCTATTGGTTGGTGTTTCTACTGGTTCTCTTTCTATTGTTTCTAGAGGTTGATGTTTCCTCGCACATCTTTGGTGGAAACGCAGCCTAAGATCAGTGACACAGCCCCGCTAAATTTTCAGCATTCGCCCTTCCTCCACTTTGCCCCTTTAAGTTAGTATTTTTTGCTCCAAATTTTTTACCAATATTCACGCTACGCCATGCTTAGGGCCCGGCTACACGTAGCGACATGCATGTGCAAACGGCTTGTGCAAAAATTGTGAATGGCGTTCAAAAGCCATTCGTGCTGTATACCGTTTTGTCATGTTTTGTCGTCTTAACGCCCATGCTTGCTTGTACGAATTGGAATTTGCGCAAGTGTAGCCGGACTCTTAGCCTATGTATTTTTTTTTTCATCACACTTGCTCGTAAACAGTGTCGTAACATGCAGGCTACCTTGGTTGCAACCCCCCAAATAAAACCCTCGACCTTAATGTGCTTGCCATGAAGCCCAAGGTCGGTAAATGAGTCGGTGCCCGTACTGATGGTGCTGCGCGCGCTGCTGCAGGACCACATGCACACGCACGTTGCGGCGCATGCCGAGGGAGGTGGAGAACGACGTTGCCAAGAGCACAGCCTAAGGTATCGCCAATATTTGGAAGAATTTTCTTTTACAAATATAAAATTTTACTTGCAAATGCGATGAAAAACATTGTATGTCGCACGGGCGGTACTATAATTACGAACATCGACTCATTTTCTAATAGACTCTCGTTCGTAATACCTTATTTACCGCCCTTAAGACACAATGTACTATTGTTAGCATGAGTTCAAGATGCCAGTGCCATGCGCAATGTTATAAGCGTGCGTAAAAGCGGTCACTCACCCAGCTCCATCTGATATATGAATGCGAGTGCTTGAAACAAAAGTTATTGTGCTTTGTTAAACAGAAAACCAACAAACCTGCGTGTGTTAACCTTTTTAACGCCAATAATGGAAATAGTCACTGCTTTAAAAAAATAACTTTTTTATTTGTGATAGGATATTTTTTTTCAAAGCAGTGACGATATGCCTGCTTCTAAAGCCATATCTTTAGCTTTCAGAAAAATTTGCTTATTTGTTACTTAAAATAAGAACGATGCTTTTTTTGGTTCTTGGCGTTGAAATGATTAGGTACTTATTGCGTTAAAACTGCAGTTAGAAAAACATGTTAATATGCACAAGTATTTACAATATTTTTTTCTAATAAATCGGATGTGGGGTGATTTCTCGTTTGATGCAAGTTAAAAGTTTGTTTATTGTGCACACTATCCATTTCTGACTGGCTTTTTAGGCCTGGCCAACTTTGATTTAAATAAGTGTTGTTTTTGATTTCCTTTAACTTATTTATTTATCCATTTAAATAGGAACATTCAACGTTCGCTCGTTAAAGCTCGTAAGTGTCTCAATCACTAGCAAGCACTGCCAATTTCTTTTTTAATGATTTACATTTACATATACTTTATCAATATTCACTCGCAATGTCTTCCCCGGGTCATGAATCATGACGCTGGTAGATGGGTCGAATCGAAATATCGGGAGCAAAAGAATATGCCCCTCGCTCGAGTTAGTAAAATAAAAATATTTTTTTTTTAATCTCGATAAGTAAATGTAATTAAAATGCTTTGTTAAAAACAATCTTAGATCTACATATTATATATTGCTAAAATATAAAGAATTAACTTTTATTTGGAAGTTTTAGAACTAGTTATGCCCACTGTCTGTAAAAAAATCACTATCATTTGGGATAAGAACACCATTATCCAAACCAGTTCAGTGGTTTAATTGTGAAGGAGTAATAGACAGACCAACAGAATTACTTTCACGTTCTAACAGTAGTAAGGATAACAATGATGAATAATTTTAAAGTAGAGATATCTCTCCAGGTAGATGTTATGTTTTTCAGAGAAACTGTTTTTCACAGTAAAAATCCCATTGAGAAGTATAGATTATATATTCAAAGTAAAGTATATATTCACTATCTCTTTCTACCTTCACCCATTCACAAAACATGTGACAGGAAAAGTTGTGAAAATGATTGTAATTCCGAGTGTATTAGACGGCCTCAAAAATATCTAGACATAAAGACACCCCGGGACCTCAAGCTTCAAACTATTTGTATATTATTTTTATCATTAATAAAATCTTATTGTATAACTAGCTGCTGCCCGCGACTCCATCCACGTAGAAGTATGAAAAATAGTTTACGTCCTATTCTCAGTCAGACCTACAGAATATATGTATATTAGACAGATATGTTTATATATATTGTTATTTTACCAAAAAAACTCAAGCATCCCCTATTACCTTAAGCTTTATTCAGAATCACACCCGGAGTGTTCAAAACCTCAACAAAAAAAAAAACCATGAATCAACTCACTCTCATTGGGTCGCGGCACGAACAAATTGTGCATAGCCGCTAGATACCTCCGTGGTGGTAGCGGGCTGGGCTCGTGCGGCAGCTGTACACGGGCATAGCCGCTACGGCGGGCGGCGGCGGCTGAGCGGGCTGGGCCGTGGGCGGCAGCTGTACTAAGGTGTCAGCCGCTAGCACCACAGCGTCGGTGGTGAGCGGGCTGCGCTCGTGGCTGGCAGCTGTACTAAGGTGTCATAGCCGCTAGATACCTCAGCGTCGGTGGTGAGCGGGCTGGGTTCGTGGCTGGCAGCTGTACTAAGAAAGATGTCATAGCCGGTAGATACCTCAGCGTCGGTGGTGAGCGGGCTGGGCTCGTGGCTGGCAGCTGTACTAAGGTGTCATAGCCGTAGTACCTCAGCGTGGCTTTGGCTGGGCTCTGGCTGGCAGCTGTACTATGTCATAGCCGCTAGACTCAGCGTCGGTGGTGAGCGGGCTGGGCTCGTGGCTGGCAGCTGTACTAAGGTGTCATAGCCGCTAGATACCTCAGCGTCGGTGGTGAGCGGGCTGGGCTCGTGGCTGGCAGCTGTACTAAGGTGTCATAGCCGCTAGATACCTCAGCGTCGGTGGTGAGCGGGCTGGGCTCGTGGCTGGCAGCTGTACTAAGGTGTCATAGCCGCTAGATACCTCAGCGTCGGTGGTGAGCGGGCTGGGCTCGTGGCTGGCAGCTGTACTAAGGTGTCATAGCCGCTAGATACCTCAGCGTCGGTGGTGAGCGGGCTGGGCTCGTGGCTGGCAGCTGTACTAAGGTGTCATAGCCGCTAGATACCTCAGCGTCGGTGGTGAGCGGGCTGGGCTCGTGGCTGGCAGCTGTACTAAGGTGTCATAGCCGCTAGATACCTCAGCGTCGGTGGTGAGCGGGCTGGGCTCGTGGCTGGCAGCTGTACTAAGGTGTCATAGCCGCTAGATACCTCAGCGTCGGTGGTGAGCGGGCTGGGCTCGTGGCTGGCAGCTGTACTAAGGTGTCATAGCCGCTAGATACCTCAGCGTCGGTGGTGAGCGGGCTGGGCTCGTGGCTGGCAGCTGTACTAAGGTGTCATAGCCGCTAGATACCTCAGCGTCGGTGGTGAGCGGGCTGGGCTCGTGGCTGGCCAGCTGGCGCACGACGGCGAGCACGACGTCGCGGCCGGCGCCGGCGCCGCCGCCCACGGCGCCCAGCACGCCGCGCCCGCCCCCCTCCAGCGGCAGCGAGCTCCACTCGGCGTACATTCCGCCTGAATCCGCACTCTGTAAAAAAATTACTAATAACATGGTATTTGTTTATTTGTCCATGTGTATTTAGACCATTTAAATTTGTAGGTATCTCTATGAATTATCCAGTGTTAGCAGAATCCGTGTCCACACTACGTACATTAGGAGTCTTAATTTGTTACTGACATAGACAGACATGAAAAATGAAAATTAAAAAAAAAATCTAATTGGTTGTGCTATAAGAGCTACCTTCATATCAAATTTCAAGTTTCTAGGACAACTTCAAGTACTCTATAGGTTTTGGTTCCTGGCTTAGAAGTTTGATTTTTGAAGTTTGACTTTGCTATAAAGGGATGCAGACCTGAGTATTTGATAATTATGAACCCTAACAGTTGAGTTCTTACTTGTAGGAAGTTTTTGCTACAAAGCAGAAAAATGCTGCTACTGGTTATGAGTGTAGAGTCATAAGGCCACAAATGTGTTAAATTAAATAAACAGTCATTGTATTATATGGTTTTCAAACATACTTTTAATAATGTTATTAAAATGTTGTGTAGTGATAGTCTTACACTGTTCATGAAAACAGATTAAATTATACAATTATTGTGGGCCAGAAAAACTGTAACTAGTCCAGCATAATTAACATTTCAATTGAGGGAATGCAACAATGTTCAAACTCTTTCCTGTATCAAAGTGTTTGTGTGTGCTAACATTTATTATGAGAGTCCAAAGAAAATTACACTTTAAGAGTATTTGCATGTCAAAGCATGTCAACAAGAAAAAAAAAATCATAACCATTAAACTCCATCTAAATATGTATTTTAATCTTAATGATTTAATCATACCTTTTACATCATTAAGCAGAAGACATTATGATATGAATAGAACAATACATTTCAGTAAATTTTCTTTTGTGCAGTAATGAGAGTGGTTTCCCTCCAGCTGGCTAGAAAATTTCCACCCAGCTTACAATATCTAATGAAGCTCCGTTAAGAATCAAATAAGAACTTTAAAAATCTAACAATTTAAAGTGAACTTTGAAATACTTACTATTATTAATTAATTCCTGTTATTTAAACAAGAAATAATTATAGGAGGTATAAATTACAAACCTTTTTAAGCTGCAAAGTATATTATCTTTACTTTATGATGTTTCTTATACTAAACAAGATGATATTTCCTATTACAATTTCATGTATATCCTAAACGGCACGAGATTTATCACTGCAAGTGAATTAATCATGTATAAACCTAGTGATTCACTTGGTTCGCTACATGATCAATTAAAGCAATGTTCCCAATCATAATAGAACAGGAAACGTTACGTACCTTGTGGTTGACTCTATTGAAGATTCCCACATTCATAAATAAGGTATAACGGGGCCGCCCGCCGCTGCCTACGTCTCCGGGTCAATGCACAACAAACTGCTTCGTAAACAATAGCAAAATGGCTATTTACACATCCGATAAACCTATCAATGGCCTACAAACCCTATGAGAGACATGTTCTGTTTACTACTGGAGTATTCTTTCTAGCGCGAGTCTGTCGAAGCTATATTTTTAGCGATATTCGTAGATTTTCACCCCCTTTTTTACAAATTAAAATCATCAAATCATATGTCAATGTCAACTCAAGTGTCAAAGTGACACGACGTTACTTACTTTTTTTTTAGCAAAATATGGCTCTGTCCATAAGAGGACCATTTTGCCAGTGTCTATCTGGGGGCACGGCAGTGCCCCCGCCAAGTCGAGCAAAACAAAAACAAAGGCACGGCCGTACCATACTTTTCTCGAAGCCATTCAGGCTATTTTCAACATATAATAGACATAGGTAATCTCGACTCCGCGAAGTGATCTGACTCACTAAATCCAACTCCGGTGTCGGTACCGAATCCGCTTACTGAATCCGAATCATTTATTGACTCCGGTTCTTTGGCGCGATTATTAGTTTATCTATGGCCGATCCGGTCCGGCTCGGTTCGGTCAGTACGATACCAAGGTCAAGGTAGCCCTATCTATACTACGAAGTGCAAAATTCGAACTTCGTATCTTGTCGTTCCGCTGACGCTTATATTATTTAACACGAGAGTGAGAGGAACGGTACCAGACGAACTTCGATTTTAGAATTTTGAAGTAGATTTCCAGGTTTATATACCACAGATTACAAATATACCTTGAGAATGAGAAGTTCGTAGGTACAGTCGAGGGCAAAGATATCGACATGGCCAAAGTTGCATAAATATGTATACACAGCCTTAATGTTAAGTGCATAAAGTCGTGTATACATATTTTTGTAACTTTCGCCGTGTCGATATCTTTGTCCTTGACTGTAACTCAAAGAGATAGGAGATACAATGAGCAGAGGTGCATTTGATGAAGCTAGAATAAAAGTGACACGACTCGAAATTTTCTCATTTAAAACCTAAGAGGTACCTACTTGATGTGATGTGAATACGTGACACTCGCTCGGTAGAACCCTGTCGCAGGGAGCCTCTGCTGCCTTTATCAAGCTTTTTTTGATAAGTGAGGCAAATGCTGACTGCAAACTGCAACAGGTTGTACCCAGTGTCACATAGGTAGGTACGAACTTGTCAAAGTATATGTAATGTATGTTCAGTATCAAAAGTAGCTGCTGGTCATTTTACAGGAACAAACTTAACAAACACCATTCTGACAAATGTGCTAATACAACAAAGTAAAAAAGTGATCTGCTATTTTTGATGCGGACTGTACTTAGTTTTACCCACATAACCTGTGTTTTTCAAAGACAAGTTTTACACTGTCTTTTCATTACATATCACATCATTCAATAGATTATGATATCTAAGCAATACCACAGAATAAGTAATGTAATACTAGTATTAATAAAAAACATGAGGTTGTTTGGTGTCATGTGTGGACTAGAGAAACACAGTTTTAAAAATCTCAAGCTACCTATATTTTTATTAAAGCAATTAGTTAAACTTTGGATGTCCAAGAGAGCAGAACTACATTATAATACCTTAATATTTACAATGATATATTACAAGCTTCATAATTTACCAGTACATGTAACAATAACATATAGTGAAAATAACAAATCGTAACTGGCACACAATTTAGTCTTATCTTATTAGTCAATACACATTGCTCATTAAAAAAAAAGTAGCTTACAAGTGAACAATGATATGCACGCATCAGCAATAAGCTGCCTGTGCATTATAAATAATAATAATAATATTTATTACCAGGGCCAGATTAACCATGCCATATTTAGGCACATAATAAACAAGCCTACAGGTTCGCCTTTGTCGGACATGACATGGAGGACATCATCATTATCATCAACCATGCGGCCATGTCAGGGCCTCTAGGTAATGCAATTCTCGGGGCCTCTTTTCAGCCATTTGAAGGTCATTAGTTAAAATACCATAAACAGGACTTATCATGATAAACACACACAGGCAGACTTGACACTCCAAACTTCAGTCTACTTGTGACCACGGCCACTGTAATGTGATCGAAACATCAAGGTAAATATTACTTGTGTGTTTAGCGTGAAGTCCTGTTTGTGGTATTTTAAAAAATTTGAAACATTAGATCATTAGCTTCGCAAGTTTGAATTCAATCAAATCAACTGACAGCATTAGTGTCTTAACATATGGTTAATTAAATTAAATTATGGTTAATCAGGCCCTGTTTATTATAATTTTTGTTCCGCTTTAACAAGTATTCAAGTAGCTAAATATTAAGTAGACATCTGTGACTAGGCATTATATTCTTATTTCTGGAATCGCAGACAATGTTGAATAATTTTATCAGACTTATTCAGCTTTTTGTTCTGCTGCACAGGTAGCTTTATTCAGCTGTTCTTTTAAAGACGCAAGTTCCTCGTTTAATTCTTTTACTTTATTTTTCTCTGCTCGTAACAGATTCTCTAAATTAGTGATATCATGCTGAGTATCCCCCGCAGACTGCATAGTGTGTGCCAGGACAGTGGTCTTGGCAAGATCCTTGGCTGACTCCGCTTCCTTAATAATCCTTTCAGACTTCTCTAACAGTTCAGCTTGTATTAAGATCATAGTGACAAGCCGTCTGATAACAAATGCCAGGAAAATTGAGAAACCAGTGATATAGAAGTTTCTCTGTGCTCTGAAAAGTTTTACATTTCCTTTCATTTCACTAGCGAGGTGGATGTGGCCGCTGTCGGTCGAGTGGGAGTATTTCCTCATTTCCCTTACGGCGTCTATAAGAAACAGGCACAATACACCGAGTAAAACGAAAAAGTAAAATGCCGCGTGTTCTCGAAACAGCGCGAAGAGCCGCGACCTGAAGAACCGCTGCCACCAGCGAGGGCTAGCGATGGGCAGTATCATTATGGACACAACAGCAATCTCGAAGTAAAGATAGCCGGCGATGAAAGTCCATTGTATAGACATTCTTGAACGATGTGCTTAACTTCTAGTGTGTGTGTGATAGTGATCGGTAAGGCGAAGCGCAACTCAAAAGAACGTTAAAAATAGTGGTTAAAACATAAGTTCCTTCAAAATATTGCAATTTATTTGCAAAATATAAAGAACACGCACACGGTCAACTAAAAATAGCAAGTAAGCCAAAGTAAGCTGTCAAAGTCAAGCTATCATTAACAAAAACGTCATAACGTCAACCATACGTCAACACACAATGTTCTACCTCCTTACTAAAGCTCCTTACACAATAAATTACTCTTTGGTCAGTTCAACCATTCGTTCTCCCATCCTGTCCTGGCCAGCAGAGCCTTCAACATTTGCTAGTAGGATAGTGTAAGTACGACTTTACAGGCTGGCTATTTCGTTAAATTGTCTTTCGTTTATATGTCAAAAATGTCAACTCCTGATTCTATAATCTTTATGGAACACAGCACAAAAAAAAAGTTAAATGTACGCAAAATTCGCAAAAATAGTTTTTGATTGAATTATTTAATTAATGATTTACATTACATATAATAATGACGAGTATAGAATTGGATATATGGCGTGGAGAGTGGGGTCTGGCTTCTGTTGATTCAGAATGTCTTAAAGTTTTAGTGAGTATATAATTTCTAACCTTTTATGATAATCAGAGGGCCGGCAAGTGCTTTAATTATTTACTTTCTGTTTGTTCACAGACTTACATGAAATTTATTGGGGTGCCAGTAAGAGTTCGGGAATCGAACAACCCGTTTTTCACACCAAAGGGTAGGCTGCCAGTCATGCGCGATGGGCGCACAGTCCTCACTAATTTTGAAGAAGTTATTGAGCATTTGAAAACATTGGTAAGTTTTTTTCACTATCCTTGTAATTGTTCTAATTTTAACCAATCATAATTATGATTAAAAATGCATAGATTTTAATTGCCCAATATTTCATCAGCATTACAGTACGGATGTCCACCTAAACACTAAGCAAGCTGCAGAAGCCAGTGCATTTACGCAGTACTTGAGTGAAAAGCTGTTGCCGGCCTACCAGTATGCCTGGTGGGTGGACGAGAAGAACTATGCTGAGCTAACGAGGCCCACTTATGCTAAAGCTCTAAGAATTCCATTTAACTTCTATTACCCCTCGAGTTACCAGACTGCTGCTAAAGAAATGATTGATGCCCTCTACGGGGAACACACTGATCTTAGAGAAATTGAAAAGACAGTAAGTTTTCTCACTTATTTTTTTTTATATATTTAGTGTTTTGCTTTTTAACTTAACTAACCTAATAACATTATCAGTCTTTATTGCATCACATTGAATTAAGTCATAAATCTTTCATTGCATTACACTTGTTATCACGGAGACAGTAAGATAGATAAATGTGCAAAGGGTAATGAATCTTATAATCTACATACATTTTTTTTTCAAACTTATCCTATTCTATTCTAATCCCTCCAGAGCAATACATATATCGATGCTTGAAAGGAGAAATTTACTAAGCAACATTTTTTTAAGATAGTGAGTTATATACAAAACTTACTGATATCAATCTTATCTTAAATAATGATCAATATTAAATATGTAGTGTCGAAAAGTGCCAAAAATGTACTGTTCTAAATGACACTAACATATTCTATTCATCAACTAAATTAATTCTTTTTTGCTAGCTCTCTATAACATAACATACCTGGGCGCCCAAGCTTTCTTCTTCTTCATCGTTTCACTCTTGACAGAGTGGTTGTGGTCATCATTTTCTAGGTGCTGGTAGCAAGCTTAACAATACGCCTCCATTCCTCCATTCAGCTTTGCTCGGGCTAAAACTCGGTAACAATCATTTTCCCAGAGATAAGAACAAGTTAGATTGATTTTTCTTCCCTGAAAACCCCTACATACCAAATTTCATCCAAATCGTTGGGTTTTCGAGATCCCCGAAATATATTTATATATATACAAGAATTGCTTGTTTAAAGGTAGTAGATAGATAGGTATATTGGCTAATATTTTGTAACAACAAATATAGGGTAGTTTTAAGATATTTGTCTTAATCAAAGATGCAACAAACCAATGTCTTTATTTCTAGATATTTCTGAGGCCGTCTAATACACTTGGAATTACAATCATTTTCACAACTTTTCCTGTCACATTTTTGTGAATGGGTGAAGGTAGAAAGAGATAGTGAATATATACTTTACTTTGAATATATAATCTATACTTCTCAATGGGATTTTTACTGTGAAAAACAGTTTCTCTGAAAAACATAACATCTACCTGGAGAGATATCTCTACTTTAAAATTATTCATCATGCTTATCCTTACTACTGTTAGAACGTGAAAGTAATTCTGTTGGTCTGTCTATTACTCCTTCACAATTAAACCACTGAACTGATTTGGATGATGGTATAGAGATAATGGTGTTTTTATCCCAAATGATAGTGATTTTTTTACAGACAGTGGGCATAACTAGTTCTAAAACTTCCAAATAAAAGTTACTTCTTTATATTTTAGCAATATATAATATGTAGATCTAAGATTGTTTTTAACAAAGCAGTTTAATCATGCACAAATTTAACATATCACTTATGACTTATTAACGTTTTCAGATATACAGTGAAGCAGAAAAGTGCCTTAAAACCCTGTCTGACAGGCTTGGGGAGAGTGAATACTTTTTCGGGAACCGGCCCTCCTCATTTGATGCAACTGTGTTTGCATACCTCGCTCCTTTAGTCAAGGCTCCGTTCCCCAATGCAACCCTGGCCAACCATGTCAAAGGCATCGCCAACCTCACTAGATTTGTTGCAAGGATCAACCAGAAGAACTTTAGGCATGTTACTGACGGTATGTGTGATTTCTAGTTTATTAAAAAAATATTTCACATTCCCTAAATTAAATGTTTTTTACTGGACTGCACGGACTGCACTGGACATGTGGAATTGCTAAGTAAGTAGTGCATAGTTTCAATAATAAAGTTGGTGACAGATGGAAGAGCTGCGCCTTGTGATTAAGGAACTTGAGATAAATTATTGAAAATATAGCTCTGTCTATTGATAATTCAATGTTCAATGTTGAGGGAGCGTTTTAACTATATTTATTCAAATTTGATGAGGGTAAATTTAAATAGAATTCGAATAAATATATATATATGTTTTTATTGATAAAGGGGTCCCAAGATGGTAAAAATTGCTTATCAAGCATGCTTGTCGAGGCTTGACGCAACGCCAAACATGCACGACGAGCATCGCGCCCATTTTCTGTCACTCGCTCAAGTGTATACTGAATGTGCTGCTTGACAAGCTTCAATCTAAATGGTGAAGCCTGTTTGGCAGGCATTTCTCTTCTCATTATTTATTTTATTCGTTTTTGTAATCCGTATTTTATGTAATAAAATTAATAAAAATAGGCGATTTATAGAATGAGTGATGAGATGATTCTAGAAATAGCAATGCTTTGAAAATAACAGTTTTCTATTGAACATTTTTATTTGCAATGTTGCTGTTTAATTTTATTACAATCGAATTGAAAAAGCAAAGCAAATCTTAGACTTAACTATCAACTCTCCGCCTTCCGCTTGGGCGGAAAAAAGTCTCGGGTAAAATGAATGACACGCACATATATGTTCAATTGACTGATTTCATCAAACATAATCAATTTCTTAATTTGCTTGTCAATGATCAAAACAAAACGATAATTTGCCGTGTTTTCCGTAATGCGCTAACCCTCAAGCAATTTTGATCATCTAGGGACCCCTTAACAAAACTTCAAACAAAAACAACTGTCAAAATGCCTGTAGCCGACTTATGCCTTGATCACACGTACCGAGCAAACGGGCGAGACAGTAAAATGTTTCTCGGCCGAGACAGTGATGTACCTCGCTCGCTCGCTATATTTATACGCACCGAGTACTCGGCCGAGAGCACTGTCTCGCCCGTTTACTCGGTACGTGTAATCAAGGCATTAATCTTAAGATGCATGACTTATAACATAAATGAGAATTAAAAAAAAAACAACTGTCAAATACTGCTTTTTTTTATTCATTTACGGGTAGGTCGTCAAACTTCAGATAGTAGATATCCAGCACACAATTAAAAACTGCCCTTTCTAATTGAACACTGGCTTAGTTTACACGTCTATCCGAGCTGGTTTACATCAGCTAAGTGCTTTGAGTTTAATTGCAAGTTATTAGTGCTTTTATAAAATTACTTCCCATGCTATCAAGTTATATTTTGAGATTAAACTGAATTGTAGAAGACAAATAGAATCGGCGCAAGTTAAGATATATACATGTAGGTACCCGTGATCTTTTCACATCTTTCTGGTATGTTCCATTATTCCTAACTTGTTCTCAACTAAATAATATGATAAACTGTTATAACTAAAGATTGAAAGAATGATTTTGGTGAAATATTTGCGGGAATGTTTTCGACAGTGACCTTATAAATACATATAATATAATTGGTTCTCGATCGATGTATTTCCAAACTGGGGGTAGATTCAATGACTATCCTGATTGCTTGTTTAAGACAAATTTTAATAAAATCTTGCTTCACCTGTGATACAATCATGAGATACTGTATATTAAATTCCTATTTATGCCTTGTACAAAAGCGAGTAGACTAGCAGCGTGAATTGAGAACTTCACACACACTGTTGAATCTCTTCACAATTGTGTGCAGCTTTCATCGCGATGTTTTGCTTCACCGTAAAACTCATGGTTAAAATGTAATTACGCATATAAATTCCGAAAAACTCAACCCACGACCCTATTAAGGTAAGCGTCTACTGGCTCGGAATCGGTGCGTACGCACCGTACTAGGCGTCGGTATTTACAAAATATTTAAGAATCTCCGGCACATGCCGATCCAGTGCACGCAGTAAAGTCGCCAACAGATATTTCGGATCGGCCTAGGTGGTCAAAAATACCGGAAAATAAACTCTATTATTAGAGTTCATGTTTCGATACTTTTGATCATCTTAGGCCGCTCCGAAATATCTGATGGCGACTGTACCATAGAACACACCTAGCAACAAAGCCGTCCGCTTCGTTACGGCTCGATTCCGATGCAGTGGACGCTTAACTTTACGAGAGGCCACAGGTCAAACCAACAGGCCACCATGACTTGTACCATAAACCATCCATGCACGGACTCAAAATTAATTTTGTATTTTGAGTCAAATTAGTATTAAAAAAACTTCAAATTGACTCAATTCAGATCAGAATCTGGATTTACAGACCGTTGTAGAGAGTTGAACCTAAAATCGGCATGTAAATGAATTTGAATGAAATTCGACACGAGATATATAAACAGTATTGGAATTTAAAGTAACGGAAAATTGGGCAAGAGCGCATGTTACCGCACAAAATGGTGTATAGGTATGCTGATCTGTAACATAGAGTAATGACTATGCAACTTCACATGCCTGAAATTTAAAAACAATTCAAAAATTATAAATTACAGTAATTTATATAAATTATATTAAAATACGCGTATTTTACTAGCGCTTTAGTTGAAATTACTTAATTTATTGTTTAGTTAAAGTTTAATGTAGATTCAATATATTTGTTACGGGATGTAGACCATGCTCTGTGTTAATAAAGTTTTATCATTTCTAAAATTGTCAGCTTTGCGCGTCCAGTGCAAGTTTCTTTAACCCCCGACGCAAATAGAGGGGTGTTATAACTGTTATAAGTTCGACCGCTATGCGTGTCTGTCTGTGGCACCGTAGCTCTTAAACCGGTAGACCGATTTGAATTCGGTATTTTTTATTTGAAATCAGGTTTTCCAGCGATGGTTCTCAGACATGTTTCATCAAAATCGGTTTAGCCGTTTTTGAGATATTGAACTTTGGAGTGACAAAGTCGGGGGTTTTCCATCTTTTTGTTGGTTCGACATTACCGTTATTTTCATAAACAAGACAGTGCGGGTAGTTCGTAAATCACGCACGGCTATCAAATGTACAGTAATAACGGGTCAAAATTGTTTTTATAGTGCCTGAAGTAAAAGTGTAAATAAACACGTCCTGATTTAGTAATGGACGGCACCACATACCACCATTGGCGTATGCAAGCGGTAAAAGTTTCTGGCGGTTTGGTGGTGCAGTATCAACTACTAAGCGTATCGCGTATATCCAGGCCCATATACCACAAATGTTACTAGTGCTACAATTCTACATAATGTTTGACAAAGGAGGATGGGCAGATTTGTATGGACTCTGGCCTAGGAACCAATAACGACAAGCCATCTATCATTGGAAAAGTTTTTTCATACCTTAGAAATTTTTGTATGGCGGAAAATCTCAAATCGGGTCTTGGATGTTTAATATCTATTTAAGTATGTCTTTATCTATAAAAGTATGTTTATCCGTTGCCTAGTATCCATAGTACAAGCTTTGCTTAGTTTGGGACTAGCTAAATTGGTGTCAAGTGTTCCATGATATTTATTATTATTATTAATCGCTGTGTAAAAAAAGTTATGGCAAGATAAAAAAAAACTTTTCACCATCATTGCTCATGCTTATTTTTGTCCTTATATTGGTTTTAGTTCTTTACAACGGTTTTTAAACGCTTTATCTTATAAATATACATAAGAAAACAACCAATAAGAAGAAGAACCAAAATAAGAAGTCGCAAGATATTAACCAGCGACGATTTACAGAAACCGATATGAAAACCAGAATAGGTATCAGCAAAAACAGTAAAGTGCAAAACCAGACACAAAAAAACATGAAAACGCATAAAAAACCAAATCATCACACAAAACCATCAACATACATGAACTTAGTATCGAAAAACTTTTATGCAGCGATAACTTTTTTGACACATAGATTTGGGACTACCTGCCATAGTAAAAGTTTTAAGCTATCCAGTCACATATCGCTTGTCCTTATTGGTCATTAGGCCAATTAGCCCACCCTCCTTTAATCAATTATGTCGAGTTGTAGCACTTGTAATGGTACAGGGACCGGAGGCCGTATTGTTTAACGCGCTGACCTTCGTGATCGCATTTACCATCTCTTTCTACCCTCGTTTTATACAGTGTGACAGAAAAAAGTGGTGAAAACGATCTTGTGTCCAAGTGCGTAAGACAATAAGGACTCTGTTCGAATAACGTCCTTAGCACAAAAATTTTTTTTTTAAAGTTACAGCTAAGTAGTATTTTTGTGTATCAGAGTACAACAGACAGAATGCCAAGAAGCAGACGACGGGGACCCAGTCGGAGCGCGAGGCGGCCAACTTCCCGCACCAGACGCGCAACAAGCTGCTCGCCGCCTTGTTCGCCGCCGTCGCCATGACCGGCTACGCCGTCGCCAACGGCATGTTCCAGGTCAGTGCCCACCACCCCACACGCACGCAACACGCCACGCCACGCCACGCCATGCCACTCTAAAGGCGGTAACATACTATTGAATCGCGACGCCACGCCACCTTGTCCGACGTATTTTTCTGCACCTGACCATAATAAATATATGAGAGTGACTAGCCGTTACCCGCGACTCCGTCCGCAGAATTCGTATACCGCGGGAACTCTGCAATTTTCCGGGATTAAAAACTATCCTATGTCTTTCTAAGGCACTCAAAATATCCGTTTACCGAATTTCATCTAAATCAGTTCAGTGGTTTAGACGTGATGAAGTAACAAACAAACAAACAGACTTACAAACTTTCGCATTTATAATATTAGTGGGATTAGTACTGACACGCGTTGGTTGGCGTGTGCAAGCGTTGCGTGGCATCGGGTTAAATAATATGTCCGCTTCTTTAAGGCCACACCACTGCTCAAGATACGGAGACGGTACGGAATCGCAGTGACCTAATTGTCACTACTTTACCGCATGCTCTCCACGCAAAGTCGTTACGTTAACGGCACGTCACTGCGATTCCGTACCGTCTCCGTAATTTGAGCAGCGTTATGGTCGCTCCCTATTACTGTGCTCACATTAACGTGAAACGTCAATGCCCACTATTGCGATAAATATAAAGTTAATTATTAACGCTTTAAAAGGAGTGACCACATTAATTCTTACGAAATCTCATATAATGTACCGCCACTCGAGCTATCTCCTAAAAGTCGTGGTACATTATCTTTAAACGTCCAATTCGCGATGTGTGTTTCCCGTTAGTGTGGCTCTAGCATAAGAGCAAGAGCAATGCAAGCGTCTTGCCATTTCACCTGCCTACAGCCCGTAGCACGTAACTGCAGCGGTGATACTTGGTTAAATGCGCATTAGTACAAAATAAGACACTGCGGATCTTTTAGATAACATTAATATTTAACTGAATTATTTGCATGAAATTAGCTAAAAACAAGTAGTAGTAGTTTAGTAGTGAGTAGTTTTTATTTTATTTTATTATATAATTTATTATTTATTTTATTTTATTTTATATTTGTTTTTTTTTATGTTATTTATAATTGAATGATTGGTTTGTAAGCTATGTGTAAAATTAAAAGATTATTTCAGCCTTATTATTTTTATCTTGAAAACAAGTATTTTTTCTGATATCGCGGTACAGATATCTGGCACATCTAGTATACAAGCATTGGTATCGAGAGTACACCTGTTGGGTGTTGGCTTGCGCTGTGCTTTGCGCTTGAACTTTGTATTGTGATTAAAACGGATTCTGAAGTTGTTTATATGTTTGTACCAATGTGGATCTTAAATTTCGTTTAGAAGGCGTATTGCTTAATATAAACGAATGAATACTTACTGTCAGGTGAACCGCATGCTTGTTTGTCAGCTTTGCCACAAAAATATGTTTGGTTGTTTTTTCACGTATCCGCTCCGTTCCGCTTGAAATGGAAGCGCACTATGTATTACTTCGCACATACTAATATTTTAATATATTTTTTTATGTATTTTATTTGCTCTGTATCAATATAAAGTTGTATTCTTATTCATTCTCATCTCTAACATTGAAAGCCAAAATCTGCTTATATATTTCGTATTTATGTCAGACAATAACACTAGAAGTTAAACAGCAATTAAAATATTGGCTTCTCTTTTGTTCAGGATCTGAAAGATTACGAACATGCCCAAGACTACAACGAGATGTTTGAGAATGACGAAGACGACAACTGACGAGCATGGTGGCGCTATTGAGCGCCTCCCGCGCCCCGCGCCCCCGGAGCCTGTAGCCATTTACTGCCTTAGACATCGCTCCCTCTATCCCGCAAGCACGGCTATTATGTACAAAAAAAATACAGAACGAGAAAGAGAAACAGCTGAAAATTTTACTAAAATTGTTCAATACTAAATTGTATTCTATCACTCTCAGGTAGTTGTTCAGCGGTTACTAGTAACAATTATAACAAACATCACATGCTGACAAATGAAAGCATTGTTTATTTTAAACGCAGCGGGATTGGAGATCACTAGTTCTAATGAATGTATCTGGGTGCGATAGTTCACAATAAATAAAGTTTTCTATCAACGACGATGTTCGAAAACCTAACTCTCAAAATCCAAAGTGTTGGTGACAAATTTTGTATCAGACATGTACCAAGCATAAATTAGAACAATACTATTTTAAACCAAAAGCAGGTGATAATTATGAATCTATATCGCATTCAATTGGTGATACTTAGATAGATACTTTGTCATTGACAATGAGTATAATTGAATGAAGACGCAGTAAAATATTAACTAAATTCTATACTTACACTTAATCGCTCTTAACTAATACACAGCAAATTAAGGGAAAAGGAAAAGATGTTTACATTTTTTCATTAAAATTCTTGTTCATGTCTCTCTAAACTAATATACAGGCTACACTACATACTGCACCTGCAGTAAATGTTACGAAAATACATTTTCTACGTTTAAAGGTACTCTAACCTAATATTATACAGGCTACACTACTAACAAAATAAATGTTACGAAAATACATTTTCTACATTTAAAGTTACTCTAAACTAATATTATACAGGTTACACTACTCACAAATGTTCCGAAAATACATTTTCTACATTTAAAAGTACTCTAAACTAATATTATACAGGTTACACTACTCACAAATGTTACGAAAATACATTTTCTACATTTAAAGGTACTCTAAACTAATATTATACAGGCTACACTACTAACAAAATAAATGTTACGAAAATACATTTTCTACATTTAAAGTTACTCTAAACTAATATTATACAGGCTACACTACTAACAAAATAAATGTTACGAAAATAATTTTCTACATTTAAAGTTACTCTAAACTAATATTATACAGGCTACACTACTCACAAATGTTACGAAAATACATTTTCTACATTTAAAGGTACTCTAAACTAATATTATACAGGCTACACTACTAACAACATAAATGTTACGAAAATACATTTTCTACATTTAAAGTTACTCTAAACTAATATTATACAGGCTACACTACTAACAAAATAAATGTTACGAAAATACATTTTCTACATTTAAAGTTACTCTAAACTAATATTATACAGGCTACACTACTCACAAATGTTACGAAAATACATTTTCTACATTTAAAGTTACTCTAAACTAATATTATACAGGCTACACTACTAACAAAATAAATGTTACGAAAATACATTTTCTACATTTAAAGTTACTCTAAACTAATATTATACAGGCTACACTACTAACAAAATAAATGTTACGAAAATAAATTTTCTACATTTAAAGTTACTCTAAACTAATATTATACAGGCTACACTACTCACAAATGTTACGAAAATACATTTTCTACATTTAAAGTTACTCTAAACTAATATTATACAGGCTACACTACTAACAAAATAAATGTTACGAAAATACATTTTCTACATTTAAAGTTACTCTAAACTAATATTATACAGGCTACACTACTCACAAATGTTACGAAAATACATTTTCTACATTTAAAGGTACTCTAAACTAATATTATACAGGCTACACTACTAACAAAATAAATGTTACGAAAATGCATTTTCTACATTTAAAGTTACTCTAAACTAATATTATACAGGCTACACTACTCACACACGTTATGAAATAGATTTTCTACATTAAAAGTTACTCTAAACTAATATTATACAGGCTACACTACTCACACACACAAACATCACGCCTGTATTCCCAAATGGGGTAGGCAGAGCACGTTACCGCTTCGGAGCCACTTTTAGCAATTTTAGGTTTTATGTTTTACAAAAACGGTACAATAGTGACAGGTTGCTAGCCTGTCGCCTACGGTATACCTTAACCTATATCCTGTCGCCTCTTACGACATCCACTGAAGAAATGGAGAGGTGTGATTCTAACCCGACACCACACGGGTACACTGGTCACAAAATAAATAAAATATATTTTCTGTTAATATACAGGCTATTTTGTTAGCCTATTTTTGTGTCCCACTGCTGGGCAAAGGCCTCTCCTCTGTTGCTCCACTCCTGTCTATCAAAGGCGAGCTCCCGCCATCCCACATTATAGGCATCTAAGTCGTCCCTCCATCTCCTCTTCGGTCTGCCTCTATTAGGGTATCCGTCACTAGGGACCCATTCCGTAAAAATAGGCTAACAAAAAAAAAACAGGCTATGTATATGCTATGTACCCATATGGGTATGTAAAGATTATTTTCTACATTTAAAAATTGGGTGCTCTAAACTAATATTATACAGGCTACAATACATACTGCAATAAATTTTCTATCAAAACTAGATAGGGAGAAGCCAAACTAGCACACACAAGACACGCACAAACTAATCGACTGCAGTAAAACTGTCATTGGAGGGTCTCAAAATTGGTGTGACGTAATTTAATGAAGTTGAATTGGTCATAAAACATTAGCATCGCACGATTGCTTCGGGTACAGCTCTGGGAGCTTGGCAGCATTATTTTCCTGACTGATATGATTAATTGGACATCTGTTTGGTCCCAGTATGTTATCTCTGATAGCTGGAGAACAAAACTATGAATTTTTATAATATTTGATTATAGAAATCCTTCGAAGTTCTGGTCTGTTATGTATTCGACCATCGTCGTCAAAATACAAAGTGCGTTATTTTAACTTACTTGAAAATTTATTTTTGAGTAACTACTTGAGGGTCATCTTTTTACAAGCATTTATTAGTACACAAGTGTCCATTCCCATTATGGGAATACAATAACATGCAAATATTCTTTATCGAACAACGCAAATCTTGTAACCTACAGTCAGATTCAGATTACGAAAATAAAAACACTGTTAAAAATCTGTATTAGTTAAAAATGTCGACAAATTCTAATTAATATGGACAAGTTCACTGTATTAAAGCGATTTAAATCTTTATTTTAGTGCATTGCTGTAAAGCAAATAATAAAGTCGGCATGGTTTTTTACATTTATAAATAAAACATACTACTATACTAGCTATAACACGCTTTTACTATGGCTCGAAAGTTCCTATGTTCGCTTGCATTGCGTCTATTGTATTAAATCATGGAATCCGACGAAATTGTTAATGAAATTATGTTATGAAATTCATTAGCATTTAAAACTAACGCAAGTTGAACTCTAATAGCAGGTTCTCGTAGGATATTTTGAGGACGGACTTTAAAAAAAAGACAGATTTTAAGTTTGACCATATTTTAAAATTAAGTCCTAATTAAAAATTAGAATGGAAAGATAGTACTTATTGAAAAGCCGCTTCTCGTTTATAAATAGGACATATCTGAAGTTGTGTGATTTTAGTGTGTTATTTGTACATGCCTCCTCAACGTGCAAAGGTAATAGTTGTTTAGTGTTTTAATTAGACTGTAATTATGCATTTTTATTTAATTCGCTATTAATGTGATTTTAGAAGTTTTGCTATCCTGTCCTGAGGCGTAGAGGTCATTCATAATTCATAAATAGTGTTGCATAATTTTTCTCAGCAAATAAAAATTACAATTTTGCTCTCGATAGCAACATGTCGAAATTAAACTTAAAAAAGGTGGAAGTTGCTCAAGTTCTCATGTGTCTGTATGCCTGACCTCTACGCTATCAATGCTGCCATATTCGACTATATTTGCGGCCTTACACAATCTGCTTTTTGATTGTTGCTGTCTGATCAATTTCAGACATTAACTTTCACAAATATTGTCGGATAATGTGAACTCCCAACTTAAATCATCCAGCCAGATGTTTTCTAAACGGAGTGTGAGGGATCCCAAGGAAATTTACTTTGTGACTATTTTATTTGGTGTGACTGAGGCATGTACAAGCTTCGAGTTAGAGCGCTTCGATTAGATTTTAGAGGATGTTAGAGTTAATTTGAATGAGGTACATTCGTTGGTTGTTAATAACTTATTCAATACCGCATGAATAAAACATGCTATCTGTTACGATTGGATTTTATTTACCATTCCTTTTTCCTTGTAAGAGCGTTTTCACATTATCCGATCCATCCGATATCGGTATCGGGCGACGATGCGATATCGGGGCAAGCAAAATGGTCTAGCAAACCCTTGTTGTCTCACAAACTTGAAATCACAATCGTTTTCACCACTTCTTTCCGTCACACGCTGTAGAATGAGGGTAGAAAGAGAACGTTAGACAATACGGCCACAGTTCAGAACCCTTGTGTGTGTCCAGTTCGCAAAAGGCCGGTTATTTACCGTATACAAGTAGTCCACTCTGTGTCCAGCGCTGGTCTGGCGTCAGTTGGCAGCGCGTGGCGCTGGGCGGGCGGCTGCGGCGGCTGCGCGCGCGGCTCGCCAGCCAGCGGCGCAGGGGCGACGCCGCCGACGAAACATCGGCGTAAAACATTACCAAGGAGGCATGACCTCGTAAAAAACTCTCATTTCCACTTCCACGATCCATAGATCGTTAGTAATAAATAATCTTATTCGGTCTCGTAGTTGATGTGGAGTGGATGTAGTCGACGCTTAAATCTACAGGATGTCTCTAACCATGGAACTTTAATGCAAGGTTTGATTCTACTCGCATAATGAGTTATAGTATGAATTATTTGAGGTGTCCCGATCTCGTTAACAGCCAACCTTTCAAACAAAGCCATTGTATTGCATACCTACATTGAAAATTACTAGGGATGGGCCGAATTCGTTGTAACCTAATTTCGGCAGCTTGGGCCGAACTTTGGCATTCGGCCGAAATTCGGTTCAAATGCCGAACGTTTGGCCCTAGAAAAAAAGAACCTACTTGTACTATTTCGACTGAAATTAATGCTGCCATATCAGTACCTACAATATACAACAAAATGAAATAATCTTGGTACCTACCTATAAACATCTTGATTACAATTCAAATTGAATAAAAAAAAATGTTATAGGTTCACAATTTTCACAAACTAAACATTGATAAACACTAAGTATTTTTAATAAGGTATTAAAGGGCGTTTTCTACAATCATATTTAACAATCTCTTATCTATCTATTCGTATTTAAAATGCAGGTACTAGAGTTATTGAACCGAAGTTCGGCTGATTTTTATATTTTTACCGAATGTTCGGCCGAAGTTCGTATTTGGTTCTAACCACATTTGGCCCATGGACAAGGTTTTAAAAAGTTGCAAAGCAAAAGCAGCTTAGTTATGTGAGTAAAGTCGAACCTTGCATTTAAAGCCATGGGGCCAGGACAACCTGTATGTAAATTGGCATGGTAATGCGTGTTGTTTGACAGATAAAGCTCTAAAGGTAGTACCAATTTTTGAAGACCCTGACAACTTTGATATTGTTTAGTACATATTTAGTTCAAATAGAAGTTGTGGTTAAACATTTTAGGGAGTGTTGAAGAGAAAACAACGAATATCAGGCAATATTTTTTATTTGTTTCGATTGATGTGTCAGGTACACTCGACAACTTGATCGGCCGTCGTTTACAATATTTGCACCGGGACAGTCGGCGTCGGCGGCTGGGGGCTGGGCGGGGCGGGGTCGCCCGACTAAATGGCACCGTTCCGGATGGCGGGCGTGCAAGCGTACCGAGCTCACTTCATTGTTTTTATTAAATAACAGACGATAGAATTATTAATTACATCAATATTTTACGTTCAACTTACTATGCTACAAAATATACAATTATACACTCAGATAACAAGTCAACAAGTTTCGTTTTAAGTTTTATCTTTCTAACTTGGCGAAGCACTAGAGTAAATAAGACAAATTCACTGTACTTTTTTATCGTGCATTCTATCCGAAGTGGGTTGTTTTTGTACATTATTGCTAAAATTATTGTTAAAAATGTAAATATTCTGTACTTTTGGCCAAGTTAGATGCGAGCAGAGCGATCGCTTAAACTAAGGACTGGCTTAATTATGTGTGATGTTTTATTTCTACTGAGTGCAATGTCCGTCGTTTACGCGATCGAACTGTTCTGCCGGGAAGTCCTTATCAGTCCAATTGTTGCTAAAATGATAAATTAGAATTAAACCTAAGGTGACATAGTTATGTTTGGTCAGTTGGAATCTTGGCAATAGCCGATTATTCATAACACCGACATTTGTAAACTATGACACGTATAACATAAGTTACATAAGAGTTACAATCGTAAAGTAAAAAGTATTACAATTAATTAATGTTTATTAAGTAGTTTATTAATGTGGTGTTATTGTTTTCTTGTTGCAGTTTAAGTGTCAGCTTTTATATAACTAAATTTTGATAGTGAATTGTTAATATCTAGTAATTGAAAACTTTTTTAAAAATAACACTGTTCAGATAGCCCTAAAAAAGAAGGGACTCGTTTACTTTACCACTGGAAATCTTAAGTAGCGATAAAAAACAAAATGGTAGCCGCCTTTTGTACAACATATTGTTAAAATTAAGATTATTTTGGTTTTATATTAAATATATAAATAAAATTAAATGGTAACAGATAATCTTTACAAACTTTAGGAGACAAATGGAACTTGTTCTCCGTTGTTTATATTTTACGTTTTTGAATGGAACTGGAATGAGTTAAATACTTCAAAAGCAGCCATTCAAAGCTGTCGCGCAATATTAAAAAATATTTAGCTCTTTTTATTTCTTTACCTCTATTATTATTTTATTAAAGTTATGGTCTCACCACATGTTACCATTTCACAATTACAAAAATATCACTGTTTTGTTCTATGGAATATTATATTACAATTTTACAATATTCAATTCCTCTCTCAAAAGAAACTTAATGAAAATAATTCACACTCGCATTATTGATTTAAGCTATCTACTATTTAAGACTATTAACATTCACTTCTTATAATATGTACGTCATTCTTAAATTAAATTAAATAATACACATGTATTTATTTCTAACAACCTATTATAATAATCTTCAACAAAATGGCTTAATAAAATACTTAAATTGTTCATAAACAACTTGTTCTATAAAAGCATCATTTAATAACAAGTTAGCGAACTGGGGCCTCTAGCGCGTTCTGAGGTCACACAATTAAATTGTTAAACCTGAAATAGATTTGGTTAATTATGACATACATTTTGATACTACTAATCAAGAAAACTTAACAGTAACTAAACTTAACATGGTTATTAGTGTCAAAATGTTGTCAACTCTAACCTAGGTTTAACAACTCAACTCTGGTACATTTTAAGCTGCATGAGTGGCATTTCATGTTTCTTAAATCGTTTTTGACCTCTACTAATCCTAGTTTAATGTAAAAAACCGTTTAGAGATTGCAGAAGCTTTGAATTACTTCTTGGAATCAAGACCATTGTTGAAATTTGGCCATCACATAAATACTATCGTATGTATGATACAGTATCATTCGCTAAACAAGTTATAAACACAACCCTAACGTATGAAGTAGTCAGTTGATATGTAAAGTGTCTACTGACGGCTCGCCTCCGGGACCACGAGATAGAAATTGTGTTTCTATATATTGATATAGAAACACAATTTCTACGTATTTACGTTTCTCAGAGAGGGGTCAGTAGACATTTCATCAAAATTTAAAATTACTGCTACACTTAGAAACGTCAAAATATAGGATCTTAACTCATCATAATCATAAATAATTTATTTGCCAATTCTTTTCATATTTTTATATATTCCGACAATTGACCATTTAAAAAATACTTGACGTCCCCGAGTGCGGCTGTTAGATATTTAATTGGCATTAACTGTTTCTTTGTACTAATTATTAGTTACATTTACCTCTGAGCACAGGCCGATTAGTACTCGCACGAATGGATTGAATAAATGAAAGCATCTGTGTGCTATCTATTTGAATACACTTCACATAAATATGCAAGCAACTTGCATTATTCAAATTTCTACAAAAGACTAACAATATTAATGCCAATTAGACATCTCTGACAGCAATGAATGAACCTAAAGTTAGCGAAACGTTAGTCAGGAGCGTTCAGCAGCGACTGGGAGTCCAGAAGCAGGGAGGCGTCTATAAGGCTGACTTGCATACTGTCGAGGGTCGACCGCGGCTCGCCGCGACTCACGCTGAAAGGGAAGAATCGGGATACGGCCGCCGGCCGCGCCGTCTCCGCGTCCAGGTCCCCGTTGGATTGCCGGTTACTTAAGATAGAAAGGGATGATAGCTTTTCGTTCAGTCGTTGTATCTGTGGGTGAAGTAATTATCATGTTAACATTCGGCGCAGTCAAGTGTCAAAATAGGAAGTTCAACGCCTTATAAATATGAACCCAAACTATTGCTTGAGTACCAGGTGAGTACCAGGGTATCATTACCGCGTAAGAGTATACCTTCCCATCAGTGTTACTATGTGATTCAATAACCTTTAATAAAATTGGTTTTTCTGGCAACATCGCACTACGCTAACCTGTCAATTTTAGAGTTGCCAACTGGTTAAACGTGTAACTTTCTAAAATGAAACTACGGTTCGCTCGGGAAAATCGATTTTTTTTATCAGACTTCATTTAGTCCCCCACGTTGTCAGTTATTTTTTGACGTAAATGTTAACTTTACAAAATTAATACCTCACAAACGAGTCCACTGCGTAAAAAAATACAAACTAGAAACATTTGACACCCGCAACGAGTAAAGTGGTCAGTCAGTAAATTGATTCATTGAATTGCAGATTGTGTAAGTATATCATTTTCAGTTCACTCACATGGTGCTTGAACATTGATAAATGCTATATGAACGTCTTGGGTAAAATAGCTCGTTTTATGCTCTTGGTGTACAATCTACTATTTTTATTTCCTTAATCATCATATTAGCCGTAGGACGTCCGCTGTTGGACATAGGCCTCCCCCATAGACCGTTGCTTCGGTTTGAAGTCATCCCTCAGTGAAGACCTGAAAGTACCAGGCTATCATGGCAGCAAGAGAGCTCACCTCTTTCAGCACGGCGTAGTTAAACACGTGGTACTGGACGGGCCCGGCGTGCGGCGCGTCCAACGGCAGCAGCCAGCGCTCGTAGCATTGCGACCATAGCTCCATGCCCGCTACCGACGTACACGGCTCTAGACGGGGCAGCTCCGATTGCTTGCTCGGCATTGATGTGTGTGCTGTATAATATTATTTTTAATATCTATAAAACTCATCATATATACTCGAGTCCAAAATTAGGCGAACTAGACTGCCAACTGAAAATGTTACTTGACATAGCAAAAATAAATAGGCATAGGAATATGTTGATACAAATTTGTCGATATGACCTTGTGTAGACGCGGAATGAAAATGTTTGTCACTTTTGTACTTTTATTTTCATAGCTTTAGGCCTGAAAACGACAAAAAGGATAACAACAAATAATAACGTAATGAAAATTTCACAATAAATAGAAGAAAAAATAATGGAATAAATGGATGGAAGAGATCGCTCTGAGGCCGCCTATTGCTTACCTCAGAAAGTCTCTGTGTATATACCGGTTTTCTGTAATTGCTTGCTATATGTGTCGGTGTGCAATAAAGAGTTATTGTATTGTATTGAAAAGGCTGACCAGAATTAAAAAAAACCTCGCCATATTGCGGAAAAACAATAGTTCTAATTTCTTGCACTGGTAACACTAAATTCAAACATCATCTGTATATTGCTCTCAAAGTGTAACGTTGTTTGCGCGTGGTATTTTAAAATGTTATTTTGTTTTTGTGCGTTAAAATGCCGAAGATTATCCATAGCTTTGGAAGGAAAACAATTCACAATGTATAAAAGTATTTGTCATAGAAAAAGTCTTGAGGGATTAGAATATATTCCTTTAAAATAACACCACCGACACCGTTGTCAATATGACTGATGTGTCGTACAGTAAGTGCAAAGAATGTAACAATATAAAACGTAGAAGTGCTGCCCTCGCGTCAGGTTTTTTATGATCCTGGTCAGCCTTTAGTTCTAAGCAAGCCGATGGCGGTTAAGTCCAATGAAATTTTTATATGAAATTTCAATAAAACAAAATGGAAGATGTCCTTACCGATGTTCAAAATTTTAATCGAAATCTTTCAATTAAGATTTATTTTATTATTATTTCGTATTCAATTTTTTTCTAACATTTACCCAAGTCTTTTTTAATATCGATATTACAGCACTGGTGTAACTGTGGCAACATTCGTGTGTAATGAACTGTCAAGTTGGTTCGCCTAATTCTGGACTCGAGTATAGTCATCTACGAAACTAGGAAGATCTTGGACAGTCCTCATCTCATCATATCTGTCATGGCGGCCCTGGACATAAGAGTCTTATCAGATATTTATGCACACTTTGGTACTGACTGTACTAATGTCACTAAAAATTAGTAGACTAACATAACGCACCCCTAGATCGAAACTGTATTAAACCAAAATCAGAATTGTAATAAAATTAAAATAGTACAGAATTTAATTTATTAGTAATTGCATTATTTTGGAATTTAGTTGGATGTGTAGTTTAGATGAAGAAGCTTATATCAATACAGACATTTTTGGAAAAAATATTGTAAACTAGCTTCTGCCCGCGACTTCGTCCGCTTGAAATAGTAATTTTGGGAAGTATTTAATTTATATAGGATACCTATTCTGCCAATAATAGTAGGTACATAGAAACTTCTACTGTTTACCAAAATAACCTATTTTAGTACATTGCTACAAATATAAACTTTTTTTTTTGTTCTTCCATACATCCATCCATCCGATGTTCTTTGGTAAAACATAAATATTTTGCGGGTAGCTACAATTTAGCAATACGACGTGTATTCTACCCTGCAACACAAAAGGACTAATTCTTCATAGTGAACTATTGACACCTTACGTCCTTTATTGTAAGTCAAGGCATTTTACTAAGCATAGCTACACGTATTTCCGATAAATTACTTATACGTAGTAACTTTTTTGGAATTCCTTAAGAACTTTCATCACCATATTTTCAAGTAAATAGGTCGAAATTTGAAAAGCGCCAGATCAAATGTTTTTTAGGGTTCCGTACCTTAAAAGGAAAAAATGGAACCCTTGTAGGATTACTTTGCTGTCCGTCCATCCGTCTGTCTGTCAAGACCCTTTATCTCGTAAACGCGCGGGTAAGGTATATATCGAGTTGAAATTAAAACCCTAAACTCAGGTCAATAGTCCGAAAGCTGTGAAAAAATCACACCTCTAAGTCAAGGCAATCAAAAGCTAAAGTCGTTAAAAAGGTGTTTCCATACAAATTGCCTCAACAGAAAAAGTTATAGAGTAGGTTCTTTCGGCAGTCCTAGAAACTTGGAATTTTGCATAAAGGTAGCTCTTATAGCACAATAAATAAGAAAAATCTGAAAATCATAATTTTTCATGTCTGACTGTCTATGTGAATAAGCCATCTAAAATGACCCACATTGCGTACATTTTGCTAATGAGCTTAAAAGGCTCTGCTAACACTGCACCATCCCCTCTGCTAACATCCCCTCGCAGGTAACATTTTCAAAAACGCTTAAACAAATAGGTATCTATTTACTTCTTATAAGTAGCCCAATGCCAAGTTTCATAAAGAACCATCGATTTATCTTCGACAATGACGATCTTCCATATAAAGTTTCATCCCTATTTCACCCTCACAGGAAGAACTTTTAAAAACGCGCGAACAAATATGTACATATTTATCTCTTATCACGTGCCCAAATACCAAGTTTCATAAAGAACCATCGATTATCTTCGACAATGACGATCTTCCATATAAACTTTCATCCCCTATTTCACCCCTCACAGGAAGAATTAAAAAAAACGTGCAAACACATATCTATTTATCTCTTTCACGTGCCGAAATGGCAAGTTTAATAAAGATTCATCGATTTATCTTCAATAATGACGACCTTGCGTATAAACTTTCATCCCCTATTTCATCCCATCACAGGTCGATTTTTTCAAAAAAGCTCAAACAAATATAGAATTATTTCTTATTAAGTGCCTAAATGCCAAGTTTCATGGTTTTATCTTCGATAGCTACGAACTTCCACCATATAAACTTTCATCCCCTATTTCAACCCCTGAAAGCCTCTTTTTCGCGATAAAAGATAGCCTATGTTCTTTCCCAGGTCTATTCTATCTCTGTACCAAATTTCATCAAAATCGGTTCAGCGGTTTAGGCGTGAAAGCGTAACAGACAGACAGACAGACAGACAGACAGACAGACAGAGTTACTTTCGCATTTATAATATTAGTATGGATAGTATGGATTGATCTGTAGCAGTGAAGTGAAGTGTATGTATACATATATTACCTATGTGTTTTCTGTACCGGTCATTGTGCAATAAAGAGTTATTGCCCCAGGTACTGTAAATCTACTTGCGTATAAAGATATACATATATATTTTTGTATTGTATCGTAAAGTTACTCACATAGCCTCTGTTTAGGCGTCATGGCAGGCTTGTCCGACATGTAGAAAGGATTGTAGAACAACGCCTTATCTTTTTCTGAGAACTGCTCGCCCCAGTCCCACACTGGCCTTTGGACGAAGTTCTAAAATTAAAAAAATATTGATTAATTTTTACGATCGCTAATTATGAGATGCCACTTTTTTTTTTGACGCGTTGCACGTCCCTTCATAAGTAAAACTATGGCACTGTACGGCTGTAAAGGTGATTTTCCGAAGGCGAGGCGAGACGAGAATTTAAATATGTATGCATCCGCTGCGAGCCGCCGCGGGCCTCCGCGTTCTCCGCCAAACAAATTTCAATTCTCGTCTCGTCTCGCCGTTGGAAAATCACCTTTATGTCTGATGATGACGATGACTATTCTGTACATAATGTAAACGGGAAATCAACTTTTTCTTGCTTTTTATTAAGAGACAACAGTGATAGTTTTTTTAAATATACTAACGTGCTCATCCTATAGTCCATAAAATAACGGGCTTGTAACTATGGCGAAAATGTACGCTCGATTAATTTTAACCACAGAAAACAAATAGAAACTCATGGTTTCAAAGAGTTGTTTAGGGGGCGTAACCATAGCAACGAAATAAAAGAAAAAGTTGATCGACCGAAATTGTCTTTAACCCCGACGCAAAAAGAGAGGTGTTATAAATTTGATAGCTGTGTGTCTGTCTGTGGAACCGTAGCTCTGAAACGGGTGGACCGATTTGAATGCGGTTTTTTATTTGAAATCATGTTTTCTAGCGATGATTCTTACACACGTTTCATCAAAATCGGTTCAGCCGTTTTTGAGATATTGAACTTTGAAGTGACAAAGTCAGGGGTTTCCCAACTTTTTGTTGGTTATTGAATGAAGCAAACAGGGGGGCTATTACGAAATTCGAAAATAGAAGTTCGTATCGTACCGTCCCTCTCACTCTCGTATTAAATAACATAAGCGTCAGCGGGACGGCAAGATACGAAGTTCGAATTTTGCACTTCGTATTGTAGAGCCTGGTGTTAGAGCCGTGGTGGCCTAGTGGTTTGACCTATCTCCTCTCAAGCAGAGGGTCGTGGGTTCGAACCCCGGCTCGCACCTGTGAGTTTTTCGAAATTCATGTGCGGAATTACATTTGAAATTTACCACGAGCTTTGCGGTGAAGGAAAACATCGTGAGCAAACCTGCACAAACCTGCGAAGCGATTCAATGGGTCGTGCGAAGTTCCCAATCCGCACTGGGCCCGCGTGGGAACTATGGCCCAAGCCCTCTTGTTCTGAGAGGAGGCCTGTGCCCAGCAGTGGGAGGTATATAGGCTGGGATGATTGTAGAGCCTGGTGTTGAAGTCACCTTAGCCACGGCCAGCTCGCGGTCCCTCGGGCAGTTGAACAGGAACGTGTCAAAGAGATGATTGTGCGCGGCATCGCTGAGCGTCGTGAGGTAGGTCTCCGAGTACTGGAAGCGGTCCGGGAACTGCTGCAAAAGCTGCCACGCGCAGTCCAACAGCAGCGCGAACACCGGCGCCGGCTGCGCCAGCGAAGAGTCCTTGGGTGTTATGTCTTTGGGGTTGCCGGGCCGGGGGAGACCGAATCTGTACGAATAATGCCTCATTTGGACAGTGGGAAATGTCTTAGGGCCTATTAGCTGGTGCGGGTGCACAGAACGGTATGTTACGAACCAAACCCTTGAGGAACCACGGACTGGTTCGAAACGTCGGGAATATGTCGACTATTAATATAATACGTGAGTGACATGTGTATCCATTTTAATGACTATGGCTGTAGGTATCTCAGTCATTTCAATTCAAACCTGTGCGCCACAAAGAATATTTTTATCTGTAGGTACTGCGAGAGAGCAATTCATCGCAGACAAAGTTACGGGTGACAACTTGGCCAGTTAGTGGATTTATAAGAGATCGATCGTCGACGGCAATGTACAGTACATTAATATCTGCCACAGCGGAGCGTGCAAAAATATCTGACACGTCTTTACAGCGCTAGAAATAGAGTTGCATCAGATTTATACACGCTTGTTGTGGAAGATATTGGTGCTGGTGACTGCACAACTGATGAATGAGACCCAATTAATTATCAATTCCTATATAACAGAAAATTTCAAAACGGCAGGACGGACGGATTTGAGTGAAACTTGGCATGTATTGAAACAGGTATTCTAAATACAACAATACAAAGTACAATGTAATTATCTCGAATTAACTTAGTATTTCTGTTCAATTTCCAGGCCTAATTGTTGTCCGTACCTATTAATTTTGTAATTTTTGTTTTGAGCCTTAAAAGTCATCCTACTTATATTATAAATGCGAAATATAATATCCCGGAATTTCAAGTGAACTGCTGCATTTTATGATTTGCGCGTGCGAAGCCGCGGGTAAACTCTAGTAATGCATGAATATTAAGACAAAAAGTACCAGGGCTGCATAAAACAAAGGAGCTCACCGATCGCAGAAGGGATGTCCGAGCGCGAGCCACTCCTTTTGGATGAGCGACTGGAAGCCAGAGATCGTTCGGAAGTAAGGGTCGACGAGGAGTTGCGTCAGGCACGATACCACAGCACAGTAATCTACACCATCGCCTGGAATAAAAAACATAGTTTAGTTAGTGTACTGCGCAATTCAACAAAGTGTGGGTTGCACCAAGTTAATTGTTACAATTGCTAATAGTGTGTCCTTTCACAATGCGGTTATTTTCATAAAAACGAGTATTCCTGCGGCGGTTTTTAGCTGTTTCATCAAAATCGGTTCAGCTATTTTTAAGGTAACGCCGTTTTGTCACCAAATTGATTATATGTATGTTAATGACCCGAAATAAATGGATTTATTATTATTAAGATATTGAAGTTCGGCGGGCCTATTTACGTGGCTTTTTACGAACCCCCCGTGGGTGTAATATTGTTCATATACAGCCACGTAAATAGATCCGCCGCACTCCCGACCCACGCCCGGGCTGCGTGTGTTTTGTGCTTAAGCGTACGACGCGCCAAAGTTCGCATATTTATATAATGTTTGTCCAAATGATTGTTTGCCATATTTTTTTTCCCACTGAAACCGTTAATTTTTTCTGAATTTTTTTATCATCCTATACAAAATTGTAGGTTAGGTTTGTTTTATAAAAATTCTAAACAATTATTGGATTCAGAGAAAAAAAGAGTTATGACAAACATTACATTCTGCCTTTCCATAAGTATGCGAGCCGACCCCGACCCCGACCCCGACCCCAACCCCAACCGACCCTCTTGCAGCACGACGGTGACGTTCCCGGCGAGATGGCGCGCCGCGTCGTCCGCGAACGCGATGCAGCGCGCCACGTGCCGCAGCCAGCGGCTGGCCTCCATCAGCGAGTAGTACTGAGAGTCCTGGACCTGCCGCACACGCACAACACATTGTAACAGTAACAGTAACAGGACGGGGACCCCAACAGGGTACTTGATAACAATCATTACAAGACTACATTCATAAAAATAAAAAGATAGATAGATAAAACGTTTATTTGGTACAGCCAACACACAATCGAGATGAGAGAAATTAAACAAAAAAAAACAGTCCAAATTTAAAACACTAATGAAAATGAAAAATAATTTCCTCAAATTGTTTGAGAAAAGCACTATACATACATGCAATCCTCGGTCAGAACAGGGATTGCTGGACTTGTTTTATCCGGTCTCGTCTACCCCAATCTCGTCCATCAATCCCTTACTTCGTGGCCTCCTATTTTTTTACTCAGGAAACCACCCAATTGACATAATAAAGTACCAGGAGCGCATAGCCGTAAAGCGATTTTCTTACCCAGGACACCACCTAATTGGCTTACACCAGGTACCAGGAGTGCATAACATTAAGGAAGGCGACTCACCCAGAAGCCGCCGAGCGTGGTGGGCGTGCACAGCTCCACCAGCTTGTTGTAGGAGGCTTGCAGCGCGGCGAGCGGCGGCAGCACGGCGCCCGCCGCCGCCGGCGCCGCGAGGCTGGTCCCGCACAGGTGGATCACGTGCGGCGGCGTCAGCTTTGGGTGGGAACGCCGGACCTGGGACGGATCAAATCTGGTACCATTACTGGGATCTGTTACCATTGTTAGTAATATATGAGTGTACAGTCAAGGAAACCGAATCACGTATCAGAGTGGAACCTTTGTGCTACTAATGTCATGATGACATCCCATACATTTGTCAAAGAAATCATAGATTATGAAAAGGTTCAAACTCAAACTCAAACTCACAACATTTATTGACAACAAAAACACACCACATCACAACAAAAACACAATAAAAACATAAATAGGAGAAGAGAGAAAAATAAGAGACATTGTGGTGTAGTGTGATGCCAAAAGGACTCAGCTCAGCATGTGCCGTAGCCCTGTAACCAGAGCTGCAGCGCTGGTTTTCAGCTGAACCCCGGTGAGTGTGCACCCACGTAACTGAACGCGTAATTATTGCGTGATTATTGGGTTCCACCCTAGCACGTGTTTTCTTCGACTGTACCAGTCAAGTGCAAAGATATCGACACGGCCAAAGTTACAAAAATATGTATACACGACCGTAATGTTAAGTGCATAAAGCCGTGTAGGTATATATATTTTTGTAACTTTGGCCGTGTCGATATCTTTGCACTTGATTGTACATAGAACTTTTTTTTGCTTAATTATCGCATACCTACCTTTACCTACCTAATGATAATTGTAATAAGTTTTTTCCGAAAAAGATTTTCGGTTTTTAATGACGCTACTATTACACGTGTTCCTTACTAGCACGAAAGCATGCTACTATTGAGCAAATGCTACCTACTAGCATTTGTGTATAGGACACGGACACGTGCTACTATTAAGCATGCTTATTGCTTATTTATTGACATACTGGTACTACAGACACTAGCATGCTTATTAGCATGCTAGTAACGAGCATGTGTAAGGCGGCCTTTACTGTCGGCGAACAGACTATACAATGAGAAAAACAGAGACCCGACTATCACCGTCACAAAATGTCAGCCGTGCACGCCTAGTCTTATTAGGTCTGAGACATAGACAACCGTACCTGTTCCAACAAGACGCTCTCAGCCGTAGCCGAGTGGTCCGTGGGCAGCAGCTCCCCGCTCCGCAGCAGCGCGGCGCCGGCGGGCCGGCCCCACACCCACACCGGCACGCGGCCGGACCGGAAGTGCCGCGCCGACTCCATCAGGTTATAATCCAGCACAGAACTCGGCACTATCAGCGTCTCCCCAGCCGTCAGCATGAACGCATCCGAAGTCCCGTTGATGCAAGTTATCCGCCAGTGGGGACACTCGCACCTTTCCAACTCCCTCTTCCAATCACCAGGGCGTATGAACATGTTCAAGTCTGAGGGTAGGGTAGGGTAGTACGGCTCCTTGACCTCGAAGGCGAAGAGCAGGTCGTGCCGTTTGGGGAAGGCGTGGTGGATCAACGCCATGGCTACGCGGCGGCCGTGCCCGATGGGGGAGTTCACGAAACTGAATGTGAGGACTTTCATGTTCTGAAAGACAAGTGTTAGCTTTTTTTGAGACTGAAATCGGTCGTTAGAGTTTTTTGTGTGGGTTTTTTGTAAACAATTTATATTACAACTATATAGCTTTTGCCCACGGCTTCGCCTGCGTGGAATTCGGTTATCGCGCGCTGTTCCCTCGGGAACTGTGCATTTTTTCGGGATAAAAAGTAGCCTATGTCACTCTCTGACCCATAAATTATCTCTATGCCAAAAAACACGTCGATCCGTCGTTCCGTTTCGACGTGAAAGACGGAAAAACATACAAACACGTATAGAGGTAGATAAAAGATACAAATTACATGGGTTAAAACATTTAGATTTTACAGGGATGTATGGTGTTCTTTATTTAAGTACCTTAACTCTCATCTTAGGGTCTCCCCACATCTACAGACCCGGAATCGGCTTAAGCCGACCAAAAAACACTTTTATGACCCGCAATAAGAGCGAAAAAGGAAGAGCGTTTCGCGTCGGCCGAGCCGATCGACGCCTTTATCAAGAGTTTTTTGATCGGTTCCCGTCGATAGGTTTGGAGAGACCCTTAAGAGATGAGATCTCTATCGAATCATGACAAAATAAAAAACAAGTCTATAACTATGTTCAGTGGGAGTGTAAAATGCTTCCACCGTCAAATAAATGAAATGGATATTTACAAAGTCTCCCAATGTCAAATATACATCGTACAGTTGAGTTCTTATAATTCTGAGCAAAAATTCAATCAAAAATATCTAAACATGCTTCTACGCCGTTAATAATAAAGTCATGTTCACAAATTATTGCTCAGAAATATAAGAACTATGATTTATGAATGTCCAAAAGCCCCTACTTGATTGAGGTACTGAATGACAGTACCCCGTGCTGACAAACCAACTGGATTGTGACAGTGAAACCGTAGAGCGCGACTCGGTTAAGCTGATTAGATAAAACCGCCGTATCGGGTTACCGGACCATTTGATCTTTATGCTTTGTAACTGGCATGAAATATTAGTTTTAGGGCCTGTTACCATTCATCGACATCTTTTATGTGACAGATGTGATGCTCTCTCTGTTTATTCAGACAAAACAAACAGACTGTATCATCGATATCTCAGTAAGAGCCCGTGCCCACTTTGTCGGGTGTCTGATTGTCTGGGAGGCTACTGCGAAATTCGAAAATCGAAGATCGTGTCGTACCGTCCCGCTCACTCATGTAATTAATAATATAAGTGACAGAGGGAATGAACGACACGAACTTCAATTTTCCAATTTCGTAGTAATTTCGCTGTTCTATTCTATTTAGTGTAAGTTTTCGGTGACAAAATACGTCTCGATCGCGTTCGCGTTAAAATCTCAATTTGTATGGAAATACGAACATCGCAAACTTTCCGCTAGAGGCGCTGTTCGTGTTTCCATACAAATTGAGATTTTAGCGCGAACGCGATCGAGACGTATTTTGTAACCAAAAACTTACACTAAGGGTACTGTTTCATGTCAGATGTCGGTCATTTCTATAGAAAATGGGTGTCGGGAAAGTGTGAATAGCTATATAAAATGTTCTGCCCGGAACCAGTTTTCACCATCCATTGATTAGTGTTAACTGGCGGTTAGGTGTGATGCCGTCTCTATTTGTTTTGTTCGAATAGACGGAGACGGCATCACATATAACCGTCGGTTAACGCTAATCAATGGATGTTGAAACAGTCCCTAAGTGTTGAAACAAGCCTTTAGTGGACGCTTTAGTTATTTGATTGAATTTGGTGTTACTCTGAGGATTCCTATGTCTATCGATTAAAACTAATTACTTTGGTACTCTGCGACAAGAGACGGCTACGTCTGTACGAAGCGCCGTTTCTTTGTGTTTTAGGCCTTTCATTATGTATCAGCTATATAAACTACTATTAGTTCATAAACGACGTAGTAACAGTAACAAAAAATCTGATTGTTTCATTCTATGTACACACTAGACCATACTGATGCCATAAATTCCTAATGGAACACTTAAGGAAAATATAATGACTTTCCTCAAATTAATTTAATGATAATGTCAAACATACCGCACATTCATTAGATGTGGCTAAATTACCATGATGGAGGGAGTAGTCATAGTTATTTTCTACCGACCAAAAAATCTCTCCTTTAAATAGACCGAGTAAAAATCAATGCCCGCACAACATTTTACCCTACATTCCTATAATCTACAAACTCTAGCAAGACCGCATTCTTAAACGGTCCAGAGGTAAAAAAATATATCTTAAATCTGTTTCTTTTTTACTGTTATGTACCATCTAACCATCATCTAACGACCAGATGGCCTAGTGGTTAGAGAACCTGACTACGAAGCTTGAGGTCCCGGGTTCGATTCCCGTGTCGGGGCAGATATTTGTATGAAAAATACGAATGTTTGTTCTCGGGTCTGGGTGTTTAATATGCTTTGGGTGTTTATATACTTAAATAAGTATGTATCTATCTATATAATTATATTTATCCCTTGCTTAGTACCCATAACACAAGCTTTGCTAAGCTTACTTTGGGACTAGGTCAATTGGTGTGAATTGTCCCGTGATATTTATTTATTTATTTATTTTATATCTAAATCAGCGGTTCTTAACCCTTTTGGCTGGCGACCCTAAAATACCGCTAAAATTGACGTCAAAATAAAATATTGAAAAACAACAACTAGAGTTTCAACGACCCATCCCAATACCGCCCGCGACCCGAGGTTAAGAAATGCTGATATCTAAATGTATACAAGTTCATTTTAATTAACAAATGGGTACCAGGAGTGCATAGCTACCTTGCATATGACCTGTAGCCCCTTGACCTTCCCGGGCATATCCCCCTTGGGCATGAGCCGCCGCCGCCGCGCCGGCCCGCCGTCCGTGAGCCACACGGCGCCGACGCTCGTGAGCGCCGCGTCGTAAGGCCCGAGGAGGATGTTGCGTTGGCTGCACTCCTAGTACAACAGAACAGGGAAAAGGTTAGTGTTTATTTTATATGATTCGATCTTGTGAGAAAGGGTCTATAAATAAATTGAATAATGAGGTGTACTACACGAGCTTAACGATTAATAGGGATGTTGACAGCATTAAAAAATAATTCGAAGGCACGACTCCAGTAAAAAAACGCTTTATTTTAGCCCTGAAAACCATATTAATTTTCGATTAACTGCAAAAATTTGTTGCTTAAAAACAAATAAATAGTTAGTTGATGGAGTTGGCGAACAAGTGACGTCACATGTTGCTATTTCCATTCAAACTATGGGAGAATTGTGTTTTGACAGCTCATAAAAAGTACGTCAGTTGATTGGCGGAGTCAACATCCCTATGTTTATTATTTGCTACTTGCAGCATACAAAGTCAGGTAAGTAAGGGGGTAAGTTTTATCTTTATAAGTATAAGCACGTGCTCAGAGTGCCCGGCAAAAACTAGGGGGTGATTTGGGTCCAATTATATAGGAGTTCATACATACATTACATTCACGCCTTGTAACGTCTTCAGACGTAAGACATACAATTTTCGAGAGTTAACAGATAAGAGGAACGGATAAGCTGATGGCTGTCACTTCATGCAGAAATAGCAACATACAGGAGCACTAAATTTGGTTACCAATCTAACAATACCACAAACAGATGAAACACACACACACAAAAATATACCATTATTTTGCACGCCCTTTATTTGTAGTGTAGGTGTTCAAAATCGCCGTGAAACGAGCGGTTTGAGCCGACAATAGAATATGTTCAGTATACAGTTAAGAAGTTTGCAAGTTGAATCGGAGTTAGTGGTAGAACGAATTCTGTTTGGTCACGGCTACGGTCAAAATCGGACTAGACGTTATCTGCGGCGGTTGTAGCAGTATCATTATAAAAAAAATAGATTACCTGGCATTAGAAAGTAATAAGGAACAGTAAACGAATCAGGTAACAATTGAAAATACAGGTATATTTTAGTTTGTTATTTTCCTCAGTTAATTAAGCAGCATTAAATTGTAACGAAACATCGAGCATTCGCCGTTTTTAAATTTGTCGGACTGAAAAACGAACAGAGCCAAGCATAGAGCTAAACATTGCTATGAACATTTACACGATTAAGCAAAGGTTGCACTATGGATACTAGGCAACGGATAAACATACTTATATGGATAAATACATATTAAACATCCAAGACCCGAGAACAAACATTCATACATATATCTGCCCCGGCCGGGAATCGAACCCGGGACCTCAAGCTTCGTAGTCAGGTTCTCTAACCACTTGGCCATCCGGTAAAAATTTCATTATTCACGATGGTGGATGGCGGACGGATGCTCGGCAAAATCTCAAAACAACTTTTACCTGTAATGCAGATCTGCATTACAGCATCCGTCCGTCTCCACCATTGTGAATATTATAATTTTTACATCGAGGTTCCCAAACTTTTTTCTTCGTACAGGCAGCATCAAAAGTGGCTATATACTTTCGTACTTTGTCGTTTAACAGCCACGTACTTACTATATAAACGCCATGCAAGATTGTCAATATGTCAATGCGACAGAGTAAAAAAGTGATCCGCTACTTTTGATGCTGACTGTACACCACTTTCAAAGTTTTATTGTTGTCGGTAGGGCTACTACGAAACTCAAAACTAGAAGTTCGTGTCGTGCGGTCCCTCTGACACTTAAACTGTATAATACGAGAGTGAGAGGGACGGTACGATACGAACTTCGAGTTTCGTAGTAGCCATGCAGCTTCTACTTTTCTACTTTGTTCCCAAAACTCCCAAAACCTCCATTTTTTTTCACGCCCACGTGGACCCTCGTCTGGTCTTCCCTGGACCACTTTGGAAACCTCTGCTGTAATGTAACTTTTGCCAGAATGCTCGCTCATTACTCATATTCATGTTCATCAGCCATCAGCCCCTAAAGAGCCAGAGTAACTCACGTCATCCTGTGACCTCTCCAGAGGCACAAAGGACAGCTTGTAGTTGGTGACGAAGAGGGAGCCGAAGCGGCCGTGGTCGCGGTCGCTGAGCGGCGTCAGCAGCACCACGCTGTGCGCCGCGCCCACCACTTGCTCGCCTGCAGACAAACATCAAATCAGCCGAAGGACTCCCACTGTTGGATATATACCTCCCCTATAGAACTCCGGTCTTTAACCACGCGGCTTTAACCAGGTCATCTGGCCATCTCGTTCATCTGGCCGATCGATCTGAGGTCTCCATTCGAGAACTTCTCGGCTCTATTTTTGTCTAGATGTATTGTACGTTGCAAGTCAAATTATGACCGTTTTCAAATATCATTTTGAATGCGACCTAAGAAGTACTCATGTCGACAAGAAATCACAACTGCGATGTATTTATTAGAGATAGATAGAGAGAGTTTTTAATGTTTTACGTGACCATAATAAATTGATAATCCATTAATTCCACTACCAGGCGGTGAATTTCTAAGCTACATGATGGACAGTAAAGTTTCTAGATTGCCTAATATTTCGAATATCATGAATGCTTAGTCAAATATGTACAGACAGCAAAAAAGATATGAATACAGCCAAAGTGCTAAAAATATGTAGGTATACACTATCTTTACGTTCAGGCAATATTTTTGGCACTTTAGCTGTATTCATATCTTTGTTGCTGACTGTACGAACACGTAAGATGGAATGTAATGGATCTAACGAATAGAGCAAGGCATTTAAATAAGTACCTATCTAAAAGTATGATTTTTTTATGTACCAGACCAAATAAATAAACAAGTTACACAGAAGTCATACCTACTTATAGTTTAAGATTAGATAAGATACAGTTGGAATGGGATGATCATTCAGCAAGACTGTCAACGTCAAGGTAAATATCCGATAAAGAAATACATAGTACAGTCGAGTTCATAAACTTGTGAGCAAAATTTTGATCAAAAATATCTGAACACATCTATTGTAATCGGCGTAGAAGCGTGATTAGATATTTTTGATCAATTTTTGGCTCACAAGCTTATGAACTCGACTGTACATTATTTAGGAACAGATAAATTTTTTCACAGCCTATTTTGCACTGTTGAGTAATGGACCTACTGTGTTCTGATTGTCTCCGAGACGCCATATTCTAGCCATCACTTTTGATACCTAAAATTCACGTACGTTATTATCTAGCCTAAATACCACGTCAATGAATGTGTTAAGTTAACCTAATAGCTGTCTATACTAATTTTGTCCCTCGCTTAGGATCCGCAAAAAACCAAAGCGGTTCGAAGGACCAATTAAGGTTAAGGTCATTGACGCATGACACACTCATTCATAAAGTGCCGACACGTAATGAGGGTATGACATTAAGAAAAAATTGGAAGAACTGGATGTTTGAGCGGCAGCAATATTCTGGACGAAAGTGAATGAAAGGATCGCTTTAGGCTCTAGCTTCCCCTGCATGCACCCTAAGTCAAAATTTTGTTTTATGAACATGAAACTTTATGTTACTTACGAGTTACGAGAGAGTTCGATGTCACATTACAACAAGTATAAAGGACACTGAATCGTAGTAGGTTAAAGCAGGCTTAAGCCCATGGTTGGAACTACTAATTATTTGGTGCTCATAGCGTCAACTTTGGTGCGAACTTCTGCTCCACGTGTAGGCAAGACGTGGAAAGCTTTAGGCTCCATTTCCACCAGAGATGTGCGAGGATTGTGTTGCGAGAAATGTATTTTTCATGAACCTTGAATGAAACGCTTTATTTATCTCCCCTCGTTCCGCTCAGCTACTGATGGCTACTACGAAACTCGCAAATCGAAGTTCGTATCGCACCGTCCCTTTCACTCGCGTATTAAATGACATAAGCATTAGCGGGACGGCAACATACGAAGTTCGAGTTTGGCACTTCGTGGTATAGGGCCTGTTTCCACTAGAGATCTGCTGTGCGAAGGATAGGCAAACAAAGCGTTTCTATTGGTTAATGAAAAACAGATTCCTCGCACATATTTGGTAGAAACACAGCCTTACACATCTCTCTTAGCCCTCAATTTCAGAGCAAAATTTGAGGATGCTAAAAGCAGACAACCTGACGATCGATTTGCGGACGACCAAACTATTATTACACGAGATGGCAATGACCTGCGGCTACAATTACTTTTTACTCTATCAGTCAGTACATACTTAACCGTATGTATATAGTCATAACTAAAATTAGGTAGATATATGCGTACCTAAACAAATCCTACGGCTGTGCCCTTAGTGTAAGTTTTCGGTTACAAAATACGTGCGGAACGTTTGCGATGTTCGTGTTTCCATACAAATTGAGAATTTAACGCGATCGCGATCGAGATGTATTTTGTAACCGAAAACTTACACTAAGGGCACTGATAACCTCATGATAACGCACAAGACACGTGTTTTCGGTACGATGATATTGAACACTTCACAACGCGGGATAGACTTTCAATTCTAAACAATTGGAATAATCCTTAAATTCTTATTCCATCTTAAAGATTCCACTACATTCAGGCAGGTACAGAATCTAGAGATCCAAGATTACAGATACAGGCCTAGAATAAATAGTGTGAGCCATATCGAATGTAAGACTTCGCTGGCTATATGGTGATGGTTCTGCAAAAGATCGAATCTTATGACCTGTTAATTTATTTCGCACTCAACCCGAGATTAAACCTTGTGACATTTAAAATAAAGCTCAGTTTTCTAGTGTATCCCATACTTTTGGATATTTTGGCCATTTTCGGCGGCTACGCTACCAGTGGTATTGTCGCGAACGATCGCGAGTTACAATTACTGGTGAGTTCCTTATACTATTTCTGAACGCAACTTTATAACTGGTAACACTAAGGTGTGACGGGGAGGCGAGAGAGAGGATTGGACGGGTGAGGATTGAATGTGAGACACGAAGGGTTGTAATGAAAGGAAAAATGGTTTATAATTATTAGAATCAAGTGTTGGTTTGTGCGAAGCAGATGGTTAAGTTCCCCCCTAACTTGGTGAGTGTTTGTAAAGTGTAACAACTTAGTAACGAGTAGAAATACTCGTAGTAATATTGAGATATAGATGAAAAGAACATTGCATTTATATGGAGGTAAGGGGGTTCTTTGGGGAAGGCGGAGGAACCATGGGGCCCTCGGGCCCCGGTCTGTGTCTTGCTCATGGCAACAGGTGTACCCGTCTAATGAGAGGATCCTACCACCATGTGGCTCTCGGGTGCATTTGTGGTGCTAGTAGCGTTACACAGATATCTTAAAGTTAAAGTAATATGCTTGAGCATAATTGTACATCACTATATCTCTTTATTATCATCCATGAGACTTTGTCGGACATAAGAATTGACATAATTGCGAATCCAGGCTGACCATAGAGATATAGAAATCATATTCGTGCCGACAGGTATGTCAGCTTGAATGTTACCAAGTATTTGGCGATCTGCAATGCTCCAGTACATTTGTACACGATGGGTGGCCTGAGCAATTTGATCACTGATTGGGTCAATGTTAATCACTATTTGGATGTTTCCAAGTATTTGGTGATCTTGACTGCTACGTACTTTATGACGCTGACTGTACCTAACTCCATATTATAGGTACTGCAGATGATGAAACATGTAATGAGGGTTTCGCTCGTGATTGGTTAAATAGGTAACTAAAGAAACGTCAGCGTGCCCCCACATGCAGTCGCTAGTCGCTCGTTTGCAGCGATAAATCTGGTCACGTGACCCCATTTTGACGGTGATTTTGAATTTCCCGCGACTCAAAAAAGTAGCGTCAAGTCGCCGCGTCGAGCAGCAGCGACCAGATGGCTTCTTGCAGGATTGATCTTGGCCTTTGAAGCTGATTTCTTTATCTCATTTAGTAGCAATCGTGGCAGTGGTACAAATAAAAGAAATTGGAGTGAATGAAAAAAAAAACAGTGTTTTTGCCGAAATTGAAGAGGCTTTTTTTTCCAGCGATAAAGCTCAACATTTTCAGCTTTATCGCTATATGCCACGTGACCAGATTTGACACTGGAACTGGAAACGAGCGTTGATTGATTTCATGTGGCCCCACCTTCAAACAGACCTCACGACGATACTAACGCCACCTAGCGATATTCGCCTGTCGGAAAACCCTCATTAACGTGTGCAGCAATAAATAGGCTTGTCCTAAAACGTCTAATAAGCCCGTCAATTAGATGTTGAAAATAGCCTGAATGGCTTCGAGAAAAGTATGGTACGGCCGTGCCTTTGTTTTTGTTTTGCTCGACTTGGCGGGGGCACTGCCGTGTCCCCTGATTATCATTATCACAGAATATTTTTTTCTTTTGCCAATTAAACAAAAAATTATGACGACAAAGCCAGTTAAATTTCCGCGTGACGTTACGCCGAGTGACACTTATTGGCACGGCGTGATGCGCTTCATCTCTTCATCTCTGTAATTTTTTGTACCTATCCAATATTCGCTGACTAAATAGATTGTTTTATCCAGAACAGAAAACTACCTAATTAAGATGTGACCCGACTTTATCACTTTCTATTTACATTTATCTACAAGCGAAAATATATTTGCCACATTCAACGAGAACTGAGAAAGGCGCGTGAACACCAAACGCATTGTAGCAACTCCAACAAAGAGGCTTGTTTATTTAAGTGTGAGCTTTTGTCTTGTGCAAATATGTAATACGTAACGGTGAGAAAACATCGTACGAGAAAAAATATTTGAGACATTATTTTTGGTATTACCGGGAGGTAAACCCCAAATGGGATGTGCTTAGAAATAAACAAGACTGGCCCACTTATGACGCATGCTCAATTAAGTTGTTTTAGTTTCGTGCAAAATGCGCGCCGATGTTATTAGAAAACTAGTCTACAAGCGACTTGAGTAAACAATTTACATAAAAACAAATATATAGGTATCAGTAAAACGTAAAAATAAATATTATTTGATTTTAATTAGGTACATTACATAATCTGTTTTGTTTTCGACTTTAAACTTACTGATTAAGTGATTACATACGATTAGAGATGAAACACTAAAATATTACTTCGTTACTAGCCCTTAGTTAATATTATTATAAATGCGAAAGTAACAGTCTGTTTGTCTGTTATGTCTTCACGCTTAAACCGCTGAACCGATTCAGATGATATTTGGTATGGAGATAGTTTGAGACTGTGGGAACGGTGTAGGATAGTTTTGTTGCCTAGGAAATTGCACAGTTCCCGCGGGATAGCGATAAATAAATTTTTCATCACACTTGCTCGAAAACAGTGTCATAACATGCAGGCTACCTTGGCTGCAACCCCCCAAATAAAACCCTCGACCTTAATGTGCTTGTCATGAAACCCGTGGTCGGTAAATGAGTCATTGCGCGTACACATTTTCTTGTCATTAAGCTGATGGCGCTGCGCCGTGCCGCGTGCGCGTGCGCGCGCTTCTGCAGGACTACATGGTCTACATGCACACGCACGTTGCGGCGCATGCTGAGGGAGGTAGAGGGCGGCGCTGTCAAGAGCACAGCCTAAGGTATCGCCAATATTTGGAACAATTATATTTTTTCTTTTACAAATATAATAGACTCTCGTTCGTAATTCTTTATTTACCGCCCTGCACAATGTACTATTTCGCACACAGTCGCGGGACTCGCAAGTAACAGCTAGTAAATTAATAAGATGTCTATACAAATAACTTAGTGGAGACGGAGAATCGTTTTTTAGTAGGTACTCTTGTTAAGAAATGTACAGTGACCTGGCATTAATACGTTCGGCCCCGGCAACGATCCACTAAACTCTTCTCTTACGCTATGCCTACGCATATCCCACAGCACAGCAGTCACTTCAATGCCAGTGACACGTTAACGTGTCACAGATGTAATATATTCTGGTGCCAGTGTGACACAACGTCTGTGGCTTTTTAGTTCTTACTCCTATGCCAGTGACACGCATGGCGTGTCAAAATAATTCATACCTCCTAAAGGCTGGCATAGCGGCATGGCTAGCGGAAGGGCTTAGCGGAACGTTGCCGGAGCCCATCCACTAAGCTTTTACGCTAGGCATAGCGCATATCCACCAGCAGTCACAAATACGTGTTACTGGCATAGGAGTAAGAACTAAAAAAGTCACAGACGTTGTGTCACTGGGGCCGAACGTGTTAATAACTGCTACAGCGAAGTGTGCAAAAATATCTGACACGTCCTCCGCACGCATTGTTGTGTCAGATATTAGTGCTGGTGACTGTACCTATTACTGTCTCTGCCTAATTTTTCTTTCTAACTTTTTATTAGATCCGAAGAAACTGTAGCCTAACCTTCGTCGAGCTACCGGGGCCGCAGGGGCGCTAAGAGCACTGAACCGTTAACTTCTTTTATCAGTCTTCGCATTGCGCAAGCGCGGCCGTGAAACTGCACTGACTCACGCGCCGAAACAAAAACACGAACATGAGCAAACAACGCTAAGAAAGAACCTCCAGTTGCAGGTTGCAGGGGAAAAACTGTAGCGCACTTTTTATATTTTATCTCTGAAGAATTATATACAAGTAGCGTCAAATATCGGTATCGTTTCGTATAATTTGGGAACCCCTCTGCCTGCTTGCTGTAGGCGGGAAGCGAAGCGATTCTGTTACAAATTCGTTTTATAAGTACTCTACCACCAGAAAAATAATTAAACTTCCGTGATTGCAAATAAAATCCAATTTGCACGCCTGACGGTGCTTGCTTGTTTTTACACTACACACTAGACTGCAAACCACCTTCAAGCAAACATGCTTCAAGCAAGCAAGATACGGACCCGATAGACTTATAACTGAGATTCTGGTGTTCGGAACATTTGTATTCTATAATATAGAATTTATCACTGAGGTACTAACAGCATCTGATAACCTTTTATGCAAATTTCACTCTCGCTCCTATCAAATTTAAGATAAGTGCGTAAGTGAAAGTACCTAAATAACATAAACCTTATCGTTAACATAACATTATTATGATATGACATTAAATAAAAACCTACCTCGTCTTAGCACACCCATAGCTCCTAGTGGCGGCCAGCTTATGACTAGCACTGGGACGCCACTTCCGCTGTTTCCTGGGCCGAAGTACCAGGAAATCATAAATGGAGAGGTGGTACAGTTAAGCACGCGCAACGCATACGAAATGAGCGCACCATCGTAATATGCATTATCAAATCACCGGCTCACGATTTAAACACGGAGATTTAAAGGTTCTCTTTTAATTTATAGCGCATTGAATAGAACATTGTGCTAAGCAGCAGAAGGTTACATTTTCATTGTACTTAACCTTTAACTTAAAACTTTGGGGTGAGCCAGGCTGACCTAACTCATATAAATAAAATAATCATAAAATTACGTATGTAAATTTATAGGCTTAGTTCCGTCTGGTGATGAATTTTATGCCTTGACCACAAAAAAACCCTATCACTGTTTCACAATCACAATTCTGCCCGTTGGTATGTGCGTACATCTGTCTGTATCCTTCCTTACTAATATTACAAATGCGAAAGTAACTGTCTGAGGTAACACTACAGGCTTAAATCGCGTAATTAATTTAGATGAAATTGAAATTTGGTATGGCGATAGGTTGAAATCCAAGCGAGAGTGTACAGCATAACAACATCTCTGGGCAGAGCCACGAAGCACCGGGGTGTCGTGATGCAGTTTAGGAACCCCTATATAAGAAAATATGGTGTCTAGCCGACATTTATAGAAATCTATAAAAAGACGACACTAAGGTCTATTTGTATAAGATTAGAACCCTTAAAGGTCAAGTTACATCTGTGTCAGAAAATATGGCATCTGGTCGACATTTATCGAAATCTATAAAAAGACGACAGTAAGGTCTATTTGTATAATATTCTAATTTAGAACCCTTAAAGGTCAAGTTACATCTGTGTCAGAAAATATGGCATCTGGTCTACATTTATCAAAATCTATCCTAAGATTACAATAAGGTCTATTTCAATTAGATTAGAATCTTTAGAGGTCCAAGTTTCATCTGAAATAAAAATATAAAAAATAAAATAAAAAAGCATGAAAATTTCGACTGGGACGATGGATATAAGCTTTCATCTTCATGGAATCCTGTTATAAATAAGTATTGGGGTCGGGATGAATGTTCTGAGGGATTGTTGTTCTTGTTAGTGTTGTGTGTCTGTGTGATAGGGTGACAATTAAAAATGACCTAGTGCGGGTAGTTCGTGATACGAGTGCCGGTACTATTTGTGATCAAGTGCGGGTAGTTCGAAGGACTCGCGCTGCTAGACAGACTTGACCCCCTACACTTCAGTCTACTAGTGACCACGGCAACTGTAATGTTGCTGAAACTTCGAGGTAATAAAATATGGCATCTGGTTGACATTTATAGAAATCTATAAAACAACGACACTAAGGTCTATTTCAATTAGATTAGGGACAACATTTACCGAAATCCATCCAAAATTACAATAAGATCTATTACAATTAGATTAGAGCCCCTAAAGGTCAAGTTATATTTGTGTTAGAAAATATGGCATCTGGTCGACATTTATCGAAATTTATTAAAATACAACACTAAGGTTTATTTCAATTAGGTTAGCGTTGACATTTGACGAAATCTATCAACTAACCTAAGCAACAAAAAGTTGAAAAACCCCCGACTTTTACACTTAAAAGTTCAATATCTCAAAAACGGCTTTACCGATTTTGATAAAACATGTCTAAGAACCATCGCTAGAAAACCTGCTTTCAATCAAAAAAACTGCATTCAAAGTGGTCTACCCGAAAGGAGAGCCAGAGAGGAGGCCTGTGCCCAGTAGTAGGATGGTTGAGATGGTGATGACAAAAGTCTATACAATAACATCACAATTGAATAACTGGTTCTGGTACTGATAAACATGCTGACAAGGTGTTGAAAATTACCAATTTGAAAAAGTAATCCTATTTTATGCAGTTGAAAAAAGAGTGTGACATAAAATAGTCATGTATTATTTTAACATTATTACCACTTACCATTTAAAAGTTTTGGATTCACCTCTTGAACTGACCCATTTTTCTCTCCATTATTCTAAAAAGAAATATTTTCAGTAAATAAATAACCTCTAAACTGATATAGTTCTTTGCTACAACTATATGGTTGTTTACTTTATTCTAAATAATTCTTGTAAACATATTGAACAGTTTAAAAATATAAACATTATTTTCAAATAAGAAATCTGTTGCCCTGCTTGTTTGAAGAAGCAGGTACTGGGCAGACAGGTGTTATCCTGATCTAAAATGATCAAAGAAATGAATTAAATTTAGCTAGTATAAAATATGTTTGTTACCTTTGGAGATACATTGATGTAACTCTTGAAATTTCCAGCTAGATTTTTCTCATTCATTTTAAGTCACTATATTATTTTCACTAGAAATATACACAACTGCAATACATATCGCTGAGGACTATAATTAGATAGCAATAACAATATTTCACATGATTTGTGTGGAATTCACACAGATTTGATAAGAATCATCCCCGTAAACATAATTTGTTAGAACCTGACATTCGATCCATTGGTCCTTATCACTGGCCAAAACAATAAGCTGCACATAATACTTAAGTATTCAACATTAATAATAATTCCGTAAAAGGAAAACCTGCACTGGGACTAAGCGAGAATAAGTAAATATTTCCAAAATTCCCATTCCCATGCCCCAATATGCAACGAAACGACAGCGACAGCGACAGATAACTATGATGTTGCCATTGCCATGTTAAATTTACTGTATTGTATGTGTTGTGACTTGCTCCTAATTCCAATTGAATCAATGTTAGTTTTATTTTTGATTATATTTTCAGATGTACCAAATTTTCCGAAAGAAAATAAATAGCCTTCGTTGTGTAAAACTAATTGGAAAAATCTAGGTAGTTGTCGGTTCGTTCGTGTACTAACCACTTTACTGCCACAGGTAAAAAAAGAAGACCATGGAGCTAGCCATGGAGAAAAAAGAATAGTGTTGTAATTATCATACAACTTTTCTTTCTATTCCAACTGGACTGGACGGCATGAGTACATCACTAGTTTTTCATTCATTCAAAAAAAGTTGGATTGTGCATGTCTCAAAAAAATGGCGATTGATAAATTTTTGTTCATTATTTGAAAGAATAGTCCTCGCATTTATAATAAAATCGTTTATTTAACTGCCAGTAAAGCTGTGAACAAAACCAGGGAATGGCTGATGCTCTGGTGGAGCGGAGACCTTCCGCTCGCTTCTTTTGCCACAGGTGTAACGTCGAATTTGAGGATGTTTTGCAGGTAAAAATCAATAGCAAAGTTATTTTTACCATTATAATGCGGTCTAAATACATACTGCTGCATTCGGAGCTCGTGGCACTACCGGCCAAGGTCGAAATAAGTTCATTTCCTATTGTTATTTCGTCGGTAAAGTTAAACTGCGTTCAGTGACTAATATCGGTGTCTCTTCAAGTCCATGTCACTGCATCAGGTGTAGTAGCCAGGCCGCTAGTTTCTTAGTACTTTTCGTTTCATTTTCAACAAATTGTACAAAATTACATCATGTGAGTGTCAATAATGTAGAAACTATTTATGGACATGGAACGAATTCTAAACGTTCTAGGTTGGTTATGGAAAACATTTACTAGCTATTATCTTACAATATTTATCTAATAAGACACGCAAATATTTTTTTCATAAAGAAAGTAATTCAACTTTTTCCCGGCCCATCCCAATCAGGCAGGATTAATATTTTTAAATTATCCTGTATTATAAACAAACAAATTATATAATTTCAGGATTACAGATGTCCATATTGCGCGAGTGGATTCATTGAACAGCTGGAGAGTGAGGCGGAGAGCTCGGCTCTCTCCGGAGATGACTTCAGTGATGCAGACATGAGCAATTTAGATGATTCAGATGATTTAGCCCAAGTATGACAGTTATTACTGATTATTTCCCTTGCAGGACTTTCACAGTCTTCAAGGTAATTATAATTTACATAAAATATGCTACATGTGGGTAAGATGATTTCACAAGACAGGCCCTTGAAAAGGCAAGAGTTCTATTTGGTTCCAGGCCTTTTTTTGGGGACAAAAATGGGGAAATATCAGTTAAAAAATGGTGAGGGGCAAGAGCTCATCTCATCCACTTATTTTTCATTCTAATTGGAAGATACAGCTGGTGTCAGTAATACTGAATCACTATCAGAAATGTGTAAACGTCACAAGATATTTTCGAACAGTTTAACTGATGCCGACTGTACATAATTTGTAGTATTAAACAGTTAAATAAAACCCAATAAGAAGCAGTAAAAAAGAAATGAAAAGGTCATACAAAATTGTTGCTGTATTCAAACATATTGTAGTTATTATTTAAGTTTTACTCTTTATTGTTGCACTTTAGTATGTATTTCATTGGTATTGTTTGTTGATTTTGTATCAAAACATAATTTGCTTGTTGATATCTTTAGAAATCAGTCGTAGTAATTCTTCTAGTGTGATTTAACAGTCACTTTCTTGGTGTGTTTTGATTGGCACCATGATTTTATTTACTACTATTAAAATTGAGTAAAAAACGTATTTTATTAATTTTTTGCAATCAAATAGAACAAACACCCATATCACTTGCCACAAAGATCTCTCCTGCATGAATATGTACCCTACAATAAAATAAAAAAAATCTAGTTTTCTAGAAACAACTGGTTCGCCTCACAGGCATTTATTTAAATTATAAACACTTCATAAATGTAAACAATCTACCAATGATGTGTATCCACATAACTGTTATCAGTAAGTGTGAGAAATACCTAACTCCGTGATGGCTTATCTTTTGCAGGCTTGACATTTTCTTTAGAGATAAAATATAATTTATTTACACATATTCTATAAACTATACATAGAAAGATACATTAGAAAGTAATAACAAATAAAAATGGAAGACTAATAAATTGATTAACTAAGAAAAAATTATCAAGTCAGTCAGTTTTCTTTATCAATACAAATACTGTCTTTTTAGTAAATTAAAAGTTTATTGGTAAAAATGTAACTAACAATTTGGTATAACTTTAAAAATTAAAAAAAAACTTACATATCCAAAGTTATATTATATATACTTAATATACAATAAAAAACTACAAAAAAAATATGCCCAGATATGATATTGTCAAACAGCTTGCAACACAGTTTGCCCCAGGAATGTAATCAAAATTGTAAAATTGCTACAGTGACTAATAAAGTAAAGAAGTGCCTTGCTATGTCCTTGACAAACTTCGCGGTGCTCTAGAGTGTGTACAGTAATCACATTTCAGGAACTTAACATAATAGGTTTTTTAAACCTGAAACATGATCAACCAAGTTTTGCTCAAAATCCTTTTATTCTTGCTGAAACTCAACCACACATTTAATCCCAGAATTCCAGAAATAAATAAATTCTATACCTATATGAGAATTGCTCAAAGAGTAATATGACTGACTGATTAACAGATACCGCACAGTCTAAACAACGGAAGCTAGATACTTGAAGACTAATACAATCATTGTATAGTTGTTGGTAGTAAGAGAATTCTGCATAACTTGTTTATTGCATTTGTGTAACCTTACACTGACCTGTGGTTATTTAATATACTGTACAAAATGTGTATCATTTTGGCCTGTTACCCTATTGCTGCACAAAATCTAAAAAGTCAAGAATCTGTTATTATTATGACATATTAAAATAACAGAAATGAGACTGAAAAATGAGACAACTATTGGGGCTTGACTTAAAAACTGTCTTTATTCTTTTTGTTTAAGTGTTAGTACTTCCGAACCTACAGGCCTGTAAGGAAAATGGTATCTATCTCGTCTTCAGATATACATACATATTATTATCGCTCTTTCTCTTGGATTGTAAATCAGTGGGTTACATCAACAGTAAGCTTTTAATGTGTACATATGTGTAAACCATTCTACAAGTTTTAGGCTTGTGAGTTTATCTGGTGACTATAAAACCATTTCTATCTAAAAATTCTATTTCCTCTTGACTTACAAAATTAATCTCAGCTTGAATGATAATATGATTGTTGATGTGATGATATAGACTTCCTTTTGATTTCCCCTCAGCATTTGTATCTTATCTCTTTACTTCTGTCTTCTCATTCATGCATGTTGCACAGGAACAGGCTAGCTGCAGTAATATAACCGAAATTTTTAGAAGCTCATCAAAAACGTAGATAAATTAAAAGTCATAGGGTGTCTTTATTGTAGCTTTCTTTTCCGGGTGGCACAATCAAATTGAAATTTAACCATACCAGTGCAGGCCAGCATTATAATGTAACACATCTCTCGTCACACCTACTTGTATAAAAACTAGTTCAATGAACATACCGCCATGTATGTCTCACGCTGAGCAAATGAATATAAATAGCGTCGACCTTGATATCGACTTTGTCATTTTGCATCATAACCCACGTCACTAATTAACTGATAACATTATGGCCACGTTTTTTGCATGTAATCTTCCCTGACTAAAAATTTGCCTTTTGTACCTAAAATAAAAATAAAATAGCGATTTTTTTACGCATACACATACGCAATTCATAAACGGCGCGGGGTTGTGTCACTGACTTCATTATTTTTTTTGATGAAAATTCGAAAGGATGTTATGGCTTGCGTTAGTTATTTGCTAGTTTACGAACGCCCTAAGTTGGTGTGGTCAAATTATTAGTCGCACTCTGTATCAGTTAATAAAAATACCTAAGGTGCTCGACGCGCCGTTAGCCTTGCATACACGCGTGTGAATACGGAGCCATGTTAGACCCTGGTTACATTAATCCAGTAAAATCGTCCCAATAGCGATATATTGCGGAGTCACAATCCTAATAATAAGTTACACGAAATCGATCGAACACCGCATTGTCGTGTTACTGAACGATTTGCCTGGAATAATTTAAAAAGGGCCTTGGGCCTATTTACTGTTTACGTTGATCTGGTGTCAGACGGTAAAAATAATGATAATGCATTTGTTTTCCAGAGCAACAGCCACCCCATGCTGAGTGACCTGGCTTTCCTCATGTCGGGCGGCAGGCCCCGGTAAGTCATACTATTTACACCCACATACTTCATACATTTGAGATGCGGACATAATGTCTCTCTAGCTGCCTTATTAGATTCACTCGCCCATTCGAATTCAGCGCCAACTAAAGGAACGTTTTCCTTTTTCACGTGAATCTCGAAATGATCCCGAAACACCATAATTATGGTTTCCTGACCGGCGAAATATCTAGATGGCGTTAGCATCGAGATGTCCGCTTGATGTTTCACACTTGCTTGTGATTGGCTCATTTATTTAACCAATCGCAATCGTGACGCAAATGCCTAAGTTGTTGAAACGGACTTCATAATAGGTACCAGTTAATAGTTATAGCCTTAAGTTGGTTTTCCACCGGCGAGACGAGACGAGACGAGGCGAGACGAGAATTGAAATTTGTATTTGTATGGCAGCGCCCGCGGCGGCTCGCGGCGGGCGCGCGAGAATGCATACAAATTTCAATTCTCGTCTCGCCTCGTCTCGTCTCGCCTCGCCTCGTCTCGTCTCGCCTCGCCGTTGGAAAATCACCATGACATGGCTCGACCGGAGGCGGCCTGTCAACTCTTTCGTTGGCCGGACAGTCTGTTGAAGTTATAGGCATCAGAAAAGCGTGAAGGGCGCGGCCGATGTGCCGTGCGCGTGCCGACATCTGGACGCAACCGTCCGGATGTTGCATTGTGCAGTTAGCATTTAAGTTACAAAATTTCACTAATATATTCGAGTATTTAAATGATGAAAGGCTTATGTTGCGTAAATATAACAAGTTTGGTTTATTTGTCTAAACATTTCTGTTGTATCATAATCGTCGACTGAGATGGCGGTTATCCATTGATGATTACAGTACCATCAATGAACGGTCCCTACAAACTTGATATGTGTCCATCCGACCGCGTTCACATTTCGGCTACTTTAGCATTATAATTATAAACAGTAGCGCAGATGCGTGGCGACTGGCGACTGGTGTCCTAATGTGAAATCTGTCCACTCTTAGGGCCAGTATAGACGGACTGCATTCCAACTGCAACGTAACCGCAACTCCCGACTGCCCATACATTTTTCGTTGCAGTTCTGACTGCAATTTAAATGTATGGGCAGTCGGCAGTTGGCAGTTAAGTTGCAGCTGGAATACAGTCCTTCTGTACTGGCCCTTAATGCTGACACGTGTTTTTAGGGTTCCGGAGGTTCCGGAGGAACGGAACCCTTTTAGTTTCGTCAAGTCCGTCTATCTGTCTGTCTGTCTGTCTGTCTGTCTGTCTGTCTGTCTGTCTGTCTGTCCGTCCGTATGTCACAGGTATTTTACTCGAAAACTACAAGATGTATATCAATGAGTAGTTAAATTACAAAAATAAATATTTAAAGCACGTGTGGCACAGTCCGACAGCTGTTTTGAAAAGATAGTAAGGTTTCTCAAAAACTTTTTTGATTAAGTGAAGATTTCCGGAAATAATCGCTCCCAAAGTAGCAAAAATTGTGCCCCCCCCCTCTATCTTGTAAACCGTTTGTCCAAAAAATATGCAAAAAATATGGAAAGGTAACGCTTAATAAATACTTTCAACGAAAAATGGATTTCTACATGATCGGATATACCGTTTTTGAGTTATTTCCGAAAAACTGCGCTTCTCAACAAAAGGGCGTAAGTGCCGTGAAGATACGCTCTTTTTCTGGTAATAGATTTTAAGACTGTAGTAAGTGTTTTAATTGTGTTATAACGCACATAATATTACGTGTTTTTTGTCGTAATGGCTACGGAACCCTATCTTGGGCGTGTCCAACACGCTCTTGGCCGGTTTTTTGTATATGTCGTCTATTTTGTGTGTGTTACCTAAGTACGCGGATTGATCCAACACTACACTTGGAAGCAAAAAAATCGAGCCATCCTTGCAATTTTTACATTGATTTTTATGTTTTTTAGGTTTTAAGTGTTATCATGGAAACGTAAAAATTTGCAAGGGTGGCTCGATTTCTTTGCTCCCAAGTGTAGTGTTGGATAATTCCGCGTACCTAACAAATTCACCCAATTTCCAATTTTCACTGTTGAAATAAAACAAACCCGTTAGATAGAACCGTGTAAAACTACACGTAGAGCAGATACGCGGTTTTTACATGTGGTAGATAAAGATAAGTGGATTAGCAGTATCGTGAGGATACGTTTGCACGTTGCAGGGGCACGGGGCGCGCGGAGACGCTGCTGGAGTCGCTGGTGTACTCGCTGGGCGGCGCCGCGGGGCTGGGCGGGGGCGCCGTGGCCGCCGGCGCGCCCTTCGTGCTGGTCGGCGCGCCCGGCGACTATGTGTTCGGAGGAGAAGGTGGGGACGTCGCTACTGCCCTATTATCTATACTGTACTGTACCATCAGCCAAATAAGTGGTCTTTCAATTTTAAACAAGTTCCTATCAAATGAATATGTCGCTAAAGTCGAACTTTCAAGTTGACAGACACGTCTATTGGCATTATTGTTTTATCAAATGGAAAAGATTATCAACTTTAGGATGGTAGATTTGGCTGATGGTACCTGAAAAGTTCGTTAAAAAATATTTTTTGATTTAAGTTTTGCTGTTGACCGTACATGCATGGTCATCCAATCTACAATGGAGGTATACCAAATTTCAAGTCAATCCGGCTATAAGAAGAATCAAAATTAACTTGCTGGATTTGAAGCAAACAAACAAATATACCGACCAACCAAGGTGAAAACACCTACCTGCCTTAAAAAAAATACAAACTAGAGACATAAATAAACAAGTGTGTAATAGTCTACAACTCAAGTAACATAAACTTCAACAGTCAGGACCCGTAACTGGGATTTCACTTCATCAGAATTAGGGTTTTCTAACAGGTGGCATATCGCTAGATGGCGTTAGTATCGTGAGTTCCGTTTGACGATTCAGTCTTGCTTGCGATTGGCTCAATTATGTAGCTATATAACGCTGCCAAACAGACCTCACGATAGAAACTCTCATTGCTACACTATGGACCATCTTTATGCACTCGGTGTTATTGATTTGATTACAATAATTCTGATTGGTTTTTTGGGTTTTTTGTCCTGTCCAGCAGTGGTGTAGGAGTTAAAGCACGCAGCACGGAATGCTGAGGACCTGGGTTCGATTCCCAGTGCTGGTCTCTTTTTCTGGTTTTTCTGTGCATCCATGTCTCAGTTTGTATTTTCGATACAATAATTCTGCTTTTGTATACAAAACAAACGCTTGAACTTCCAGGGTTAGACGCAGTGGTGACACAGCTACTAGGGCAATTAGAGAACGCGGGTCCGCCGCCGCTGCCTCGCGAACAGATCGCCGCCATCCCTAGCGAGGCGCTCACGCCAGAGCAGGCCGCCGCTAATACCTCCTGCTCTGTCTGCTGGGAGAACTTCCAAATAGGTAAGCTGCTGTAAATATATGATTGCCTGGTACTGCTACGGCACAGACTGCTGTGTCCGGACTGGCTGTTGCTTTGTTTGCTGAGAGAAGTTACAGATAGGTAAGCTGCTCTTGATCTATGATTGCCTGGTACTCCTGCGGCACAGATTGCTGTATCCTGAGTACTGGCTGCTGCTTTGTTTGCTGGGAGAAGTTGCTGATATAAATGTATGTGCTGCTATGGGGTGACACTTTACCGGCCCGCATGTTACCGACTTGGAAATACCGACCCTGTTTTTCGTGTACACGTCCATAGAAACTCATGTCAGTTACTATGGGCGTGTACACGAAAACAGGGTCGGTATTTCTATGTCGGTATTATCCGGGCCAATAAAGAGTGTCACCCCTGCTGTGCCTTAGACTGCTGTATCCTGCCAGTTGTTTTGTCTGCTGGTAGAACTGCCAGGTAGGTGAGTTGCTGTGCATTTATGTTAGCCTGGTTCTGCCGCGGCGCTGAGTGGCCCATTTCACGAAGCTATAAATTACAATTTAGAAGCGGTAGTCTCTTTTCAATGCATACTGTTAAACAAAGACTACCGCTTGTAAATTGTAACGTGTAGCTTCGTGAAATAGGGCACTGGAAATCGCTCCGTTTGCTAGGGGATTTTTTAAATAGATGAGCCGTTGCACGTTTATGTGAGCCTGGTACTGACTATTGCATTCGTTCTCTGTGTTAGGAAGGAGAACTTCAAGCAAAATGGGTTAGAAGTACGCACTCATGTCGGTTTGAAATGTTACAACACTACTAAGCGCTGTGATACCGCTAAAGCTCTACGCCTCGCCTCCGCTATGAAGGCTTCCATTACAACCGTAGTATTTACCATTGAAGTTATTCGTTCCAGGCGAAATGGTGTCGCGGCTGCAGTGCGACCACATATTCCACTCGACGTGCATCGAGCCGTGGCTGCAGCTGCACGCGACGTGCCCCATCTGCCGGCGCTCGCTGCTGGCCGAGGACGCGCCCTCCGAGAGCACCTCTGAGGACGGCGCCTCCCAGCCGCCGCGCCCGCCCTCCGCCACGCCCAGTTAGTACCACTACTACAGTACTACTGGCTCATGACACCCTAGTACCCCTAAGCTTATCTTGGGGGGTTCATACACACAATTTCCCCCATTTTTACTTCATAATCGCAAATTCGCGGTTTTCCGTAGTACATAGGGCTGACGCAATTATTATCGTTAATCGGTATTTCTAAAATAATTCTGAATCCTAAAGTAAAGCGGGCATAATAGCAATTATTAGTTAGTTGTGAACCAGTTTTGTCGAAGTATGGGACGTATTTTTATGCAACTCTGCCATCAGATGTATTAAAGCGGTCAACATGCGCAATAACTACAGATCTTTATTCTATTTAAAATGTTTAAAAAGTCGTCCTATGCATTTCATTAATACAGTATCGTATCTAGTTGAACAATGGATGTTGTAACGTCCTTAATATTGCCAATTGCCGTTACCGCCCGATGTATAAATCTGTTCACTCACGAAGTTGCGCCTTTCCACAGGAAATTTAATTCGAATTTTATAGGTAGAGCCAAGCCTATTTTTTACTTTAATTGCGCGTGTTTATTCAAGTAACTGACACTAAAGACTCGCGTACACAGAAATATGTGCATAAATATGTTTATAATTACATTCACTAAATGTTGAGGGGTGTGACTTATGATCAAATGTCCTAGATGACTCCTACTGGCGTAAAAACTATACGCTGCCATCGAAATTCTGTCTCTTATCCACGCAAAGTCAGAGTATAATACTTTAGGCTCAGTTTCACTAAGATATCTTTATGAATAGTTTCAGGATCAATATAAACTGATGGGGTGAACTCCTGTTTTTTTGGATTATTTGTAGGGAGGTACAGTGCATGTTGCATGTACAGCTAGCCATCTAGGGAGAGCACCGCACCATTCTTAACGAGAAAAAAAAATGACATTAAATACTGGGGCTCTGTAACATTGTCTCTTTCTAAACATTTATATCATAGGTTTTCGACCTTATTTTGCTCACTGTGCAGTTTTTTTTAATTTTCCCTCTTTTTCTACTTATATGTCCTGATTTTCTATGTGACTATTTCTCAAAAATACTACTCCATTTTTATTTGTCCACTTATTAAATATATATATATTTCCTGACGCTATTTCAACACTAAAAATAAGTAATATTTTGTTTAAATATATAAAAAATCTTGTAGTAACGGTAATAATCTTTGTTGTTTGATCCAATAGAAAGTTTCGATGTAGTTACAAAATTACGATTTTTTCCTCACGAGATTTCGTGAAGTTTTCCTGACGTCAAGAAATTTTGGATGTTTTATGCAGTTTATGTTTCTTTTCAATTTCATGACGGGATAACTTTTTGAGAAATCCTCATGTGCTCTCTACTGCCGCTGTCCCCCTGAAAGCTTCCAACGCCCACCAGGGGGCGTTATCGTCCACGTTTAGAACCTATGATCTGTATTGTTTAAAAATCATATACCCCAACACAACATTATTTCACGTGAATGCGCGGCTCAAACATACGCAAGAGTAATGTATAAATATTGTAAGAGAGACAGAATTAGATGCGCTGCGGGCAGTGTTTACGTCGTGGCTTGTCGTGTATATGGGCTGACGGGGCGGGTGCGAGTAGATGTATTATCGGTGTTGTACGGGTGTAGTGTTGGTGTAGGTGGGTCGTTGCCGCAAGTGCGGCTGAGGCGGCTGGCGCGGCGGCGCGCGGGCGCGGGGGCCGGCTGGACGCGCGGGGCGGAGGCGGAGGCGGAGGCGGAAGCGGAGGCGCGCTGGCCCACAGACTCCTCCGACACGTCCTCCCTCAACTCCGCTGACCGGCAGGAGTACAACATGGACATTGACTTCGACTAGCGCCAGCTACACCCCACTCTCATGTGAGACTCTGTCTGAACCGAGCCGCCGGATCTTACGCGTTTCGATCGCCGTCATCGTCTGTCCTGTCCGAGACGCCGTCGAAGGCTGACGCCGAGAAACGCGTGCAAAAATCTGTTCCTCTTTTTTTACATAAGAGATTGTTAATTTAGTGAGCGTCTCGTCCAGGGCTTCTATAAAACCGACTATGGAATTTTATGTGCTTGACAAGCGTAGGCTATTTGCGGCTGCCACATGGTAGTTCCGAACTAAGATTGCATCGGCTGTGCCGTAATTCCAAACCATCGTGTAAATTTGGCTAAAATTGACAAATTGTCTACACGGCACATCGGAATTTCAATTCAATGAGGGCTATCGTTTTTTGTCTCACTAGATGGCGCACTGTTGCGTGAGGTTTTTAAGTATGGCTTTCAAAGTCTGATAATACGGGCGTGAAAACAAAGTTTAGATTAAAATCATATTTAATACACCTTAAAACCGTACCATAAAAATATCGAGCATGCCACAGTGTTGCATAGTCCCCGTTTTGTTCGGAAAAAAGGGAGGACAAAGGTTTCCGAAAGACAAAATTGGCTCAAAACACAGACATTCATTGCCCCGGAACGCATATTTGCCATAATTAAATTCAGACATTACAAAATATTCACAAAAAATTTCTAATTAAAAATAAACCCTACGCTCACTCAAAAACTATGAGATTTGACATTTCGGAGACCTCACGCTACACTAGCGCCTCTAGTGGCGAATTCATTCGCGTTAGCCCTCATTAAAGTATCTTCTGCCGTTTTGCACGCATGTCTTGTAATTGACGTCTGTAGTCGGCTTATGTAAAGAAAACAGCAATCCAATCTGTTTGATAGATGAACGAGAGAAATAAGATTCTCAGTCGCGCTATCATGTCATCCACATACATAGATTTAAATAGTGCTGATAAGAAATGCGAACTTGCATATAAATCGGACTACGGGCTGTAGCCCCCGTCGACTTTTTGCAGCAATGCGATGGTTCTAGCCTCAGGAAAAATATAATGTGGTGGATTGGCGCGTAAAAAGTCACCGTGGTCTGTGACTTTAAAATGACTTCGAAGTAAGATTCGTCTGTCAAACAACACTGTTTACGATAATCTGAATCTTGCGCTAATATCAAGCTTAGGTAAGATTTTGTAGACCATGACGGTGTCGAAACGTGTAAGAACCTCTGCAGTCCAGCTGAGAGAACGTTGATCCGCGTGAAAAATACATTTTGCCTTTCAATGTAACCTATAGTTGCGTCCTTTTCGTATGGATGTAAATGCTAGATCGTGGGTGTAGAGTTTAGTACGACTGACGTGATAATGTCCGATTGTTGTCTTTTTCTGTGCTGACATAACTACTAGAAGCATTCTTTGCGTTCTTTCCTCTGGACGCATATCGGGCGGCAGTGCTAATGTAGTGTTTATTAGATGGATGGAGTGTGTTGTGAGTGTCACTTTTCGTGAAAACGGAAATTGTTATAAACTGTATTTTTAAAAAGTGTTTTGTTTTGTATCGCGCGTCAATCGTGTTTACGTCCACGCTGTTTTGAAAAATAAAAGTATGTATTTCAACATATTTATATCGCTATTATAAAAAACGCGATTGACTATGAAGTAATGTAAAAGAACAGGAAATCTTACGTAAATACTTATTGAGTCGATTTCGGTTGGTGTTAACCGAGTGATGAGGTTGGACCGATGATGTTGAAACCGGTCGTTCTGTTCGCAGTCATTTAATTCTTCGACCGCACCCAGCTAGATACTGAGTACAAATTTGCCCGCGCGACTGAACGGTTGCTTTCGACAAAATCGGATCTTCCATTTGGTACTTTAGACTAGTAAAGAGAAGTAGTAAATTAATATTATTTAAATGTTACGTTCCCAGAAGGGGTAATGACAGTTTACAATTGTCTTTACGCATTTGTAATACTTCAAATGCCGTAACCGCGCGGTTCTTGCTCCGGGAACGGGACAATCGATCAATGGATGATAAACTGAAAGTAACTAGGAATGTTTATGATTGAATGCAACCGTTGTTTGGTCACTGTCAAACATAATAAAGGGTAGTTCCTGTTATGCATTCTTAGACACTTGGAGATAAAGAAACTGCATCATCGATCATACTGTCTACATATGAAACGTTATGCAGTTTTTTTAATTCCCCAATTAATTTAATGGTAATTCATAGCAGGATGTGCAAACTACCGATATAAAAAGGTCATTTATAATTATTGTAACTCATAGTTATTATTTAAATACCTAGAAATGTAGCGAAATATAAAAAAGCAAACTTTCTAAAAGTTTCGCGTTTTAGTTTGTATCGCGGTTTGTAACAGAATACAAATCTATTGCAAAAATTATCTTTGTGTATAGTTTTTCAGCTATAAAAAATGTTTAATGCGTTATTTTTCGTGTAAATTTTGTAAATATGAATCGTAATTTTAAGCCTTTGTTGCGTATAATAATTAATTGCGGGAGCGCTTCTGCGGTGAGTCGTCCCGTTGAGGTTAATCTACTTAAGTTCAATATCTGCCTTTCTACCTGTAAACCCTGTGTGTCGTAGCACATTTCCCTATCCCCTCCCGGCCGCCGCAGCCCGCCGACGGGGCGGCTCGCCGCACAAGCTCGCCGCACTAAGGGAGTGACGCTGTCGGAATCGGACACTCGTGCTAGGCGCTTGCTAGGGTCTGATTTTGATATGGTTTTTATTGATCTGTAGATAAATTTCCAGAAAAACAATATGCATATTTAGACACGCCAGTCGGAAATGTGACGTTGGTGACGTTAGGTTTCGTAGCCCTGTCTTGTTCTACAGATAGGTTAAAAATATGATGACTCCCCAATAATATTTATATTTCAAAATGTCGCAAGCGGATGCTGCTGGTTATTTTTTTATCACTTCAATTGTAGTAGTTTAGTTTCAGTTTAAATAGACTCGTTGATATAACCGCAATGAGTTCTTTTATTGGCCTGTTCTGTGCAATGCGAACTTTAAACCTAATACCTAGTATTTTTGTTCTGTTTGTTTCCCCTTGTGAAACACAGTGTTACCTCTGTTCGGGTAATTACTTAGTATTATTTCCGGGCTGGGAACTAATACTTTAAACTATGTTCTGCGTAACTATAACCAGACTTGTTGTTCAGAGGTGCTCAGAGGCATCATAGAGGTGCACTAAGAAGGGATTTTTCCAAATTTTCACAGGATCGAGGCTAACCTTTTTTTATTTTCCTCCGCGGAAAAAGCCTCCAGCATAAGGGTTAACAATAAATTCCTCATTTATTCACATACTTAAGTATTTTTTTATTATATTTTCCAGTTACTATAAATTCAATTATATGACATGATATCAATCGGTGCGTACAAATACATATATTTTAATTTAGTAGGTAAATTTTCCAAAATATAATAGTTTTAGTGGTATCTCTCTTTCTATAATAGTATCTTTAAAAAGCGTTCATTGAAGTACTTCACGATGATACCACTTGGTGTAAGGCCTACTATGTGGTGCGTGCTCATCTCACGTAGGTACTTATTCCACTTTCTACGCGCTGTGCTTTTTCAAATCTTTAGTACATTAAAATGGCCAATTCTCTACGGGCAATAAAAAAAGGACATTTTATAATGAGCTCTTAAATGGAGATCGATCACATTCTAAGTGAGAAATAGTACCTACGTTTATTTACATTATGCACTATTTTAGGTACAATGTACAACAGATACGTTTAGACTATCTACTTATGTTATAATTGACTGCTATGGAAATATATCTATTTAGATGAATAAAATCGGCTCAGTTTTATAAAGATCAATTAGGTCAAATGTCAGATAAATAATAACGATGAACATGACACTTTGACTAATAAGCCTTTATAAAGTTCAGCCTGAACCCAAAATGTACTTGACATCCCGTTACGAAACTGAAAATGTTTACAATTACTTGAATGGGTTTGAAAATAAACACTCATAATAAACGACTACTGTGTTGCGACATTATTGTTTGTTTTCTCCTTTTAATGTTAGATGTATAAATTGATTCATGAGTTGCGTATTTTAAGCCTTTGCTTAGCTTACCACGAAACTGGTTGTTCGTGGCTTTTTTTAACACCCGCCAGGTGTTGGATTTTCTCAGCGCCTCTAACTATCAAACTTTAAGCGATCACTTGACATGTCCCTTAGCTATAAGGGCGTTTTCACAAAAACGTGTACCTTTTCTTTCAAAATGTATTGAATTTTTTCATACAACTTTTATGAGTCAGTTTTGTGACGCCTAATACCGAGTGTATGAAAAAATCGTCACAAAACGGACATTTTAATTTTTCTAAACCATCGGAATTGATTGTGCTTCCGATTCTGAGCAGGAAAAACCATATTTTTGCAAAAGCTGAGAAAAAAAGAAAGGGACCGTGTTTGCGAAAATGCCCATAAACGCATCAAGATTCATACCTACTTCATAGAAATATTATATAGTGTGTACGTATATAGTGTGAAAAAACAAGTCTGGCCCTGGAGGGAAGCTACCCTAGGGAAGTTATCCTTAAGTTGGCTCATTTTACTTAAAGGAGACATTCCTTTATTTTTAAAGATAAACAAACTGCATTCAAAGATTTTCTGAAACTCGCTTGCCTCGCCCGGCACTAGAACCAACTAAAATTTAAAAAAAAAAACACTTGCTCTTTTATTATACTAACCGATAGGATTATTAATCAGGATAAAATTTCTCTAACAAACATTTGGCCTTACTCTCGTCTGTCGTACAAGATATCCATGAAGAATACCTATTTAGTACACAAGTTCTGAACATTACCTAGTACTTACTGTTCACTTTCAACAAGTTAAAGACACGTAACAGTTCTCTTATCTCTCCAGCATTCAGACTAATAATATCATTTTTCAACAAAATGGTGCACCTGCCCACAACAGAAGAATTTCCAGGGCTTACCTCAATGTTTATAGGTACAAACGGGACGATTAGATGGCCTGCAAGAAGTCCAGCAAGTCTGCAGAATAGGTATTCTTCATGAATATCTTGTACGACAGACGAGAGTAAGAGCAAATGTTTGTTAGAGAAATTTTATCCTGAATAATAACCCTATCGATTAGTATAATAAATTAGCAAGTGTTTTTTTTTTAATTTTAGTTGGTTCGAGTCCCGGGCGAGGCAAGCGAGTTTTATCTTTGAATGTAGTTTTTTTTTAAATAAAGGAATGTCTCCTTTAAGTAAAAAAAGCCAACTTAAGGATTTAAGTTAGTTAACCCCCCAGGGCCCGACTTATTTTTCCACCCTGTATACATTTAAGGCATTGAATGCGTAAAAGATCACCGATCTTCCGGCGGCGTAGGTAATTATGGCAGATGAGGCTAAATAAAGGTAAATGAAAGGATGCGACCGGACGCAGAGTACCAGGGGAGCAGAGCGCGCGAGCAGGTAGGCACCCGTAATTAGGAGGCAGATGCCCGGGCACGTGCGTCGCTGTTAAAAAGTAACTGCTGACTCCGCGCGCGCGGCACTTCTCACTTCACTTTGACGTAAGTATTTACTGTTAATTCTGCTGACCACACTGCGCAAAAATATAAAATACCACAGAACACCTACATGTTTGTAGATAGCCCGAGTTTGTTATTTCAGAGCAGCGAAGACACACCGAACACAAAAGAATAACGTCACTACCGGTTAGAGACCTTTAGCAGACGTTGTCCTTATGAATGAATTACAAACAACAGGTGCAGGTGGTAGGACCTTAATTGTGCAAGGTCCGCCCGGATTGCTACCACCATCTTGCTCGCTAATCCTGCCGTGAAGTAGCAGTGCTTGCACTGCTGTGTTTCGGCGTGGAGAGTTAGACAGCCGGTGAAATTACTGGCACTTGAGGTATCCCATCTTAGGCCTCTAGGTTGGCAACACATCTGCAATACCCCTGGTGTTGCAGATGTTTATGGGCGGTGGTGATCTCTTACCAAAAAAACTACGCTTTTGTGAAAGCGAAGGAGCGAGGTAAAAAGGTAAAAGTTAATTTTTTAAATTCCGTAGACGTAACAAGGAACCCATGCTTCTAGTTTTGCCATGTCTGTCCGTCCGCGGCTTAGCCACAGGGCGGCCACGCCGTACAAAATACGCGTTCTTGAATCTACATAGGCACGACGACGCCTGTACACGCGTCAATGTGTGCGTAAGATACACAGGGCTGACTATCGCAAAACCCTAGTACTATAGGGTATGTAGGTATGGCTTAGATGTGTAAATAAATGTAATCGTTAATCATATATTTTTATTCAAACCTACTTAAAATGTGTCTGTCTATGTATTTAAGCATTATTATTTTAAATTACAATAAATATATGACTACAAACTTGAACGAATTATTAGGTACCTAATTAAGTTATTTCATATATTAATCGCGATACTTTTAGAAAGCATTATTATTTACATTAGGAAATCGAAAAAAACTCTTTTTCTTATCTTTGGCTGTTGACAAACACCCATACAATGCACAGTATATCACCATTTCGCAAAATTATTGCTCCCGAACTTAGTGCCATGCGACGGTGCGACCGACATACATCGCGTTGCGCGCCCGACTGCTTTCCTGCGGTTTTCCTGCAATCTGCGCTTGAGGGGTGAGGTAACTCGAACCGGTGCGGGGCGGAGCGTGGCCATTCTGTACGCCAGTACTATTATATATTCTGTGGCTTAGCTAAGAAACTTTCTGCTAGAAATGTGTGATTTTGTATGAGTATATGAAGTAATCACACGAATAGTGGTAAAATGATTTTTTCATTCTTTTTTTAAATTATTTGGTATTACACGTAAGAGAGAATGTTTTTTTTCCTCTAAACCCTAACTCCCATAGGTGTAGGGTATCGTTGGATAGATGTTCTAGGCTAAGTTTGCTACAATAATTGTTCGATTCATTTCGGCAATTTTTGTAATCAGTCAAAATAGTTGGCTATTACTTATCGGAGTAGGTAGTACAACGAATTTAAAAGGAAAACTATGCTAAGTACAGCCAAGTAGATTTTTCAAGTTAACAAGTAGGTATTTAATAGTCGTTTAAAATGTATGATTGAATACGAATACCTATTTGCCGCATCTTAGTAGGTATGCCGGTGGTAAGGAACCCTTCACTGCACGTGGCCGGCACGTACTTGGCTGGTTTTACCTAACAATAATTCACTTTTTTGTTATTTTGATTATTGACAAATAAAATAAAGTTCATCATCATCATCGGCCTATCTTAGTCCACTGCTGGACATAGGCCTCTCCAGTTGCACGCCACTGAGCACGATCCTCGGCCACTCTCATCCAGTTCTTGCCAGCTACCCTGCGAAGATCATCGCTCCACCTAGTCTGAGGGCGTCCCACGCCTCGCTTGCCGATTCGCGGTCTCCACTCAAGAACTCGTTTGCCCCAGCGGTTATCGGTTCTTCGGCTGATATGGCCGGCCCACTGCCACTTCAGTTTGCTTATCCGGTGAGCTATGTCGATGACTTTAGTACTCTGTCGGAGTCGGATCTCCTCGTTCCGAAATTCGATTCTTCAGAGAAACTCCGAGCATAGCCTTTTCCATAGCTCGCTGAGCGACTTTAAATTTGTGGACCAGCCCAACCGTGAGTGTCCACGTCTCGGCACCATATGTCATGACTGGTAGGATGCACTGATTGAAGAGTTTCGTCTTCAGGCTCTGTGGAATGGGCGATGTAAAGACTCGACGAAGTTTCCCATATGCTGCCCAACCCAGCGTACCTATTCTATTGGGCTCTTTCTCGAAGTTGTTTTTACCCAGCTGCAAAGTTTGCCCGAGGTAAACATACTCTTTAACAACCTCCAGAGAGTAAATAAAGTTCATTACATACCTATTTACACACAATAAACTCGTGAGCGATTAAGTTTGCAACTGCCAGCCAATTAATATTAAAAGTTCAATCCAACACTTGACCGACAAAAAAAAAATCAAAATGGCATAGGAAACAGCTATTATAAAGACTCGCGAATGTCCTCGAGACTTTCACTGATAACAAAGGGTCCGCAGCGCGAGGCAACGCTCGCAGGGCAAAACGAAACAAAAGCGCCGTTTGACCGCGTCGAGTAAACGCGGTCATTACGCCAATACAAGGTGCGCGGCAGCTGGACCCACACCTGCCACCTTATAACATTTCTTTGAGTTTTTTTCGCATCGAACTTACTGGCCTATTTTTTATGGCGCAAGCTGTGGGGCAGCTGACGCCCGCATACCTCGAGCCTTTGTTACCGTCTTACTAGGATAATAAGGACAGCAAGGATAAGGCAGCTGTCTAAGATTGAAAGGCCGGGTGCCTGTAACACGTGCTTATCTATAAAAACTTTTTCTATTGCTTTGCGTTTTATTGTTTTTTAATCTCCTCTATAAAAGATGATGTAAATGCTCTCCTATTTTATCGCGAGGAGCTAGTTTGTTATTGCTGTATTTAGAAATAGAACAGCGTAGGTATTATTGAACCTACAAACATAAAAAGGTCTTGAGATATCTACTCATTATTCGTAGACAAATTTGATGTTTTGTTTGACTCGGTACCTACTACTAATATGCCTATATTGTAATGTTCAAAACTGTCTGTTAAAAAATATCCCAGGTAGGTACAGTCGAACCATTTGATTCCTGAGTCGACCCACCGTAAAACGTTCTCATAGTAAGGCAGCATAATAAATTCTCTTGTCAAGCAATGCGATGTCATTATGATTTTTTCTACGAAAAGGTTCCACAGTGGGTCACGATTCAGTTGGTTCGATAGTACTTTTGATGAGATACCTATCTAAGGTATGAAGCAAATTCTCAAACGATTATTGCCTACCAACAATACGAGTAAAATCACTTTTCACGATAAATATTAGAGTTGACTAAATCGCTACAAATTCTGTAGGTACTAATTGGTCGTTGGCAACCGCCATTCCTAGATCAGTCGCAAAAAACTTTAATAGTCTTGTCCCTTCGCAACGGAAGCCTGAGGTTCAAGGCTGCATAGTCCGTGCCACCTGCCGAACCCGTGCACTGCAATTAGCTATAATGACGCACAATTTACGTAGGAACCTATTGCCACAGTATAACAAGTTTCCCTACAGTAATCCGACGGAGACGTCTAGACAGAGCAATCGTGCGGGGCATGAGGGGGGGAGGAGCCCCAGCTGCATACTTCGCCGTTCTTAGTAGCTTGGGACAAGTGTTCTAGGGCTATCGCGTTTTTTTAACATTTTAATTTATAATAAAATTTATTATGGTGCATACGACATGAACTGTGAGTGCGTCAAAATCTTCATCTCGCATAAATAAGGAACTAAGATTTCATTTATTTATATAATTGTATTGATTTACTTACTTTATATAATTAAATTCAATAACAGGAGTTTTAAGTCCATTAAGTCTAGAAACCAAAAGTATTTGTCGGTTACTAATATATGTAAGTATATTTTGTGGAAAAAAGAATTATTTTTATTTCATAAATAGTATACCTACTTTGTTATTTCTTACCCCTAGTAAGTATGCGACCCCTAAATTATTTTGTTTTACTTAATTTCGCAATACCAAATTTTAAATTTGTGTGACAACCCTTCGTTACTTGCGTAAATACCTATACGTATCGCTCAACTTCAAAGGCGTCGGCCTACTGTAAGGAAAACTTGTTATACTGTGGTACTGCGATGGACGCGCTTCAATGAGGGCAGTAAGTGTGAATTTGAACTTGAATTTGAAAAACCCACCAAGTGCGAGTCAGACTCGCGCACGAAGGGTTCCGTATCATTATCTACTATACAACATTAGACATAACCAAAAAAACGGTAAAAAATCAAGTTTGTTGTATGGCAGCCCCGATAAATATTTATTTTATTTTAATTTAATTATTTATTTTAAAGTGATTCTATCTATCTATCTATAGCAGCCCTTGTTGCGTTCGTCTTCGAACGTATGCCTCCTCTTCACGTTTCCACGTCTGTCTGTCCCCTGTCACCTTCATCCAGTTAATGCCGGCTTGCTGCCGGATGTCATCCGTCCATCTTTTAGGAGGTCTTCCTCTACCGCGGAAAGTGATTATACAATTTAATATTCTGTGAATATTTCAAGCGTCTACCTATTGCCGTTATTAATATCAAACAAAAAACGGCAAAAAAATCACGTTTGTTGTATGGGAACCCCCCTTAAATATTTATATTATTCTGTTTTTAGTATATAATGTCATAGCTGCCACAGTAATACAATTAATAATAATCTAGAGCGGAGTCTCAGTAATAGGGTTCCGTGGGCACCCTTTGGGTACGGAACCCTAAAAAACGAGCCTACTCATTTCTCAAAGGGCTCAACGCATTCGTAACTCAACTTATGTTATGGATGTCCATGGGCGGCGGTGATTGCTTTCCATCAGGTGACCCGCCTGTTCGTTTTCCCCCTATCTTATAAAAAAATCGACTGGGGTCATATGTGAAGATTGCTAATGCTCAAGATCGAATGGATATTGATAAGGAAAAGCCGATTGATCGGTAGCTCTAGGCGTCAAATGGCAAGGGGCACCATTTTTCAGTTTCTAGTGCGAAATAAAATTTTGAGACGCGCGATAAGAGTGTAGAGAATCTCGCTCTACATTGATCAAGCAAGGGCTAGAGCCGCCGCTGCGGTCTATATAAAACGCACATAACAATCGCGTCCTTATTTTGTGAACGCATAAAAATAACTGCGTGTCATCTTATACTTACGCGTAACAGAATACGCCTAAAACTAATTGTCATAATATTATCACACATAATAATAACTTAGCATAACTTTAATCAGCATAACGTTAAATTTCCTAATTTGAAAACGCATTGTGTGTTTTAAAATTAGGGAATTTGTTTATTAACATTATTATTGCTATGCGTAATTATAAATACGCATCCCTAACCTATTAATTATGCGTCATGTAGAGTTATGCTAGATAATGTTGTTTGTGTGCGTGTGGGTGTATCTGTTACTCTTTTACGCGAAAACGGCTAGTTAGATATGGATGAAATTTTGTTTGCAAATAGCTGGATCTCTGGAATCCACCACACTTTATTCCGAACTTCCTACGCGTTCTGTGTAAAATCACGATCTAGAGACGTAACATTTTGTACTGTTGTTATTCATAGCTACAACCAAGATGAAGACCAACATGTAACTACTCGTAAAGTGTTAAGAATTCTCATTGGAATTTAGTAACATTCCGAACTTTTAATTCGACTGTTAGACCTTTACGCGAACGAAGCCGCGCCGCGCCAAAAGACAAAAAGAATATCGATTTCTCTTACAGACAAAAGTGCCTTCGTTTCCAAAAGAGATCTTATTTCGGTAATTCGTTTATTTACTTACTCGTTAACGACGAACCATGTCGCTCCCTAAAAGGAGATTAATTTTGTAAAGAAACTCAATTTCCTGTGTAATTTTACGGTGCTTAACAGTACCATTTAATTTAATTCAAAACCGCCAAACATAATCCTGCATAAAATGTCGGTTCGTTTCTTTCTAAAACACGTTCGTATACATATATAAATCATTGGCGATTACGTGATGCTAGGAATAGGGGACCCCGTGGATCGATGGTGCAGACCGGCAGAGAAGCACCCTCGGGGAAACTAGGTCAGGCGCCCCCATAGCGCACCCTCGCTACCAGGCTGCCAGAACAACGCAAGCGATCGCTTTGAACCATGAAGCCAACTAGAAAGACAGCATAGGAGTAATATAATTAAAGCTGCTAGATGTTTGTCACATAGATACTGTTATTATCGACCCGATTACGTTTTACGATAGATTTTCCGTTTATTTTGAAGCTTTGGTATCTGCGAGGGGTGTACTACCCGCGCGGGGTGAATGAACTCCACGGGCTCATTATTGGTGACCTTATTGTTTTAGGATCGGGCCCGGATTCATTTTGTTAAGATCCACCTCATTAAAAATCACATTACAATTTAATTTCTAAGGGAAACGCATGTTTATTTAAATTACTATAAGCTGTGCCCGCGACTTCGTTTACGTGGACTTAGATTTATCTCAGTCAGTGTTTGGACTGCCTAGCAGTTTTCAAAAGATACCTGCCATCAAAATGGATTAGTGGCTTTTCAACGGGTTTATTGTTAGTTACCTATTGTTACTAACGGACAGGAAGCTCCACTCTTGGCACCAGCCTACCTAGAAGGTAGGGCCAGAATTTGGCGATCTGTGGGACGTGCGTAAAGTGGCTGTCGTGTGTTAAGTTGTCGCAGTGCAGTCAAACAACGCGCGCGGAGTGGTATGAAGCCGTCCAGGTTCTTCTAAAAGAGACTGCGCTGGATGGCCTGGACGGAGACATGTGCGCGTATATTTTGTGATGAATGACTTCAATGAGAGAGCCCTGACTATGGTGACACTCAGGTCCTTTACGGTGCCTGAATAAAGCACCGTCTGAATACAAAATCGGAGTACCGATGCTAGTCTCTTCTATTCATGGAGATGACCTGTGTTTTCACTGTGTTCGCCGACAATCTCTTTTGAGAGGGCCAAGAGAACCAGTCACGCGGCGCCCTTAACACCCTCCAACTCCAACCTAAACTGAACTCTACTGGATATGCTTAGCCATAGATGTGAGGTCAACTCACGTTGGTAATGTATTTCATTATCATCAGCCGGAAGGTAGACGTCCACTGCTGAACAAAGGTCTCCCGGCCTGCCAACGCTTCGTCTTCCGGTTCGTGGTTGCCACTCGACTTCGAGGACTTTTCTCCCCCAACGATTATCTGTTCTTCGAGCGATATGACCCGTCCATTGCCACTTAAACTTGCATATTTTTCCAGCTATGACTGTGTTTCCAGTTATGTATTTTATATTTACTCCCTATTTTATATTTTTTTACTTTTTTATTCATAAAAAGTTTATGTAGTTAACGAAATTTTAGCTAAACTAACAGTAGGATCATCATCAGCCCGACATCAGCAGGACGTCCACTGTTGAACAAAGGCCTCCCCCTTAGAACGCCACAATGAACGACAACTCGCCACTTGCATCCACCGGTTGCCTTCAACTCTCGCAATGTCGTCCGTCCTAGTGGGAGGCCTGCCAACGTTAAACTAACAGCAATTTTGCCAACTGTTCCTTGAAATTATTTACAATGACGTATTTTTTTACTTGTGAACCGATTCGTAAATCCAAGGAAACTACGATACAATACATCAACATCAATGAAAACCACATTTCCGGACTACTCATCAGGCTTTCAAAAAAAGGGCTTATACTTTCTTAAAAAGCCGGCGTCGGACTAAGACTCTTAGACTAAGACGAAGTCCTTGAGTAGCTCATCTTACGTTGGAAAAAAATCTACGAACTATCCATTTATCGAATTTTATATTCCTGATATCATTTTACAGTCTATAATTGATCTGAACTTTAAAAAATAACCGAAGTTTTCACATAATCAACCACGACTATTCTAAAACTGTTCGATAAAATATTAAAATTGATGTATCTTTTTTAATTGTGAACCGATTCGAATGAAATAAACACTAAATATTAATCCGAGGCATCAATAACACATCAGTGAAAACCGCATCATTCTACGTTAAGCCGTTTCTGAGATTAGCGTGAACGAATGCACAGACAAACCGGCAATAATTCTAAAAATCGTTGTTTTGGGTTCTATTACGCTAATAAAGGCTAATGTACAGACACCGACTTTATACAGATTTATTATATGTATAGATAGATATATAGATTGCTGTATGTACCTATATTAAAGGAAGCTTTTAATCTTGGCCTGTAGCCGAGCCGTTCTTGTATTTATTTATTTATTTCGGGGATCTTGGAAACTAACGGTTTCAACGGAACGGTTACATGAATGTTTTCGGTTCAATCTATCTAGCTTGCTATCATTTATGTCATACTAGCCTGTTACCCGCAACTCCGTCCGCGTAGGATTCGGTTTTCACTATCCCGCTGGAACTATGAAATTTTCCGGGATAAAAACTATCCTATGTGCTTCCTCGGGACTCAAACTATCTGTATACCGAATTTCATCTCAATCCGTTCAGCGGTTTACACGTGATGAAGTAACAAACAAAGAAACAAAAAAAAAGCAAACAAGCAGACTTACAAACTTTCGGATTTATTATATTAGGTTTTTTTTTTTAATTAAAGTATTATTTATTTATATTATACTTTCTACTGCAGAGGAGCAGGCCTCCTCTCAGAATGAGAAGGCTTCGGACGTAGTTCCCAAGTGAATACAATTCCAATTTGGAACTTAACACACATTATTGAATTCTTCGCAGATATATGCAGGTTTCATGGTATATTTAAAATGTAATTTTGCTCATAAATTTCGAAAAACTCAATGGTGCGAGCCCGGGCTCGAACTCACGGCCATCTATATGGGAGGCTATAGGTCAAACTACTAGGCAACCATGACTAGTTAGAAGTTTAAGTCCGTAGGACGCGGGCCGCAGGAGCGTAGAGCATGCATACATGTGACATTGTATTCACTGTTCTTTCCCAACTGCTTTTTACACAAAGGGTATCAAAAATCTCTTACCCTCATCAAAATGTTGATAAACTTGCCTTACAACCATGTCCTCTAAATATAGAGGATCACCATACATTATGTGTCGCCTCCGCTAACACTGAGGTGTTTAATTGTATTACTCGCGTGTCATAGTGCCCTGGTACATGGTCGGGAGGGTCCTTAATGGGGTAGGACTTTCACACCCCTGCTGCATTAGGTACCTAACCGACCAAGCCAAACTAGGCTAAAATGATGTAGTAAATATTGGACACTTCAAAATATTAACTGTTAATGCGCAGTTTCGCTTTAAGTAGGTACGTAAATACCTACCTAGTGTTAAAAATCCTGTATTTAGTGTAATTTGGCTACTGATTGCAAGCTGATTGCTAATATGATACAAGTGGAAAAATATTGAAATTCGTCCATAAATCTTACTGACTGCCTAAAAGCAGAAATTCCTCTCTGGGAAAAATATTACTAAAATTTGATCAAAAATATCTGTACACGCTTCTAAGCCGTAAGCCGTAACGCCGTTAACAATAGATGTGTGTAGCCTCCTGGCTAATACAAAATGCATCTGTGCCGTGTTCCAGTCTTTACGAGTATGTATGAATGTACTCGTAAGTACCTATGTAGGTACTGAGGCTGAGCCCTGGTTCATGGTGGGCCTCTACTCCGAATTTTAATATCATTATTATTGTCAATGAAAATGTACTTAATTGACGGAGAAAATTGTTATTGATGTAAAGTACTCGTAGGTACTTAATTGATTTGAGATACGAGAGTTGTTTTGTTGTTGGGTCAAATTTTGCAAGTTCATTTTGACCTCATTTTGACCCACTGCCTTGAAATTTGGCGTACATATTCTAAGTTAAATGACGAAGCCAAGAAAAGTCAACAAAAAGTAGTCAGAAGAAAATCTTATATTAAAAAACCGGCCAAGAGCGTGTCGGACACGCCCAAAATAGGGTTTCGTAGCCATTACGAAAAAATTAAGTAATATATTTCTAAGGATTTCGTATTTTATACGGAATCTTCCAAGTTTAGGTATATTTTATCCCTTGAGCTGCTATTTACTCATAAACTACTAATAATTCTCAAGCAAACTTGGCTGCTATAGTTTTCCTTGAAAGTTTGATATACTGACTACCATCCTGAATTTTTTCAAATTTTTCCACCCACCGGTTTAGATTTTAGAGGGGGGAACGTTCGATTTTAATGATAATTTGCACTTTAAAGTTGAATATTTCGCAAACACATCACTGAATCGAAAAATCGTCCTGGAAAACCCGTAATGGTTTTAAAAGACCTATCCAATGATACCTCACACTATAGGGTTAGATGAGAAAAAAAAATCACCCCCACTTGAAGTCTATGGGAGGTACCCTAAAAAAATTTTTTTTTTACTTTTAATTGTACTATTTCGTCGGCATGGTTTATTTATATATCCGTGCAAAATTACAGCTTTCTAGCATTGATAGTCCCTGAGCAAAGCCGCGGACGGACAGACAGACAGACATGGCGAAACTATAAGGGTTCCGTTTTTGCCATTTTGGCTCCGGAACCCTAAAAATGCATTTTTCAACAGAAACTTACCTAGCCAATTAGACAGATTTCTACCTCTACAGAGTTAAATATATGTAGACATGAGAATCTGTAGAATTGGGAATCTGTAGACATGGACCTAAAGGTTTCAAAATGGTGACGATATGTAGGTACATACCCGAATTTTAAGTACCACCCTTAGCTATATTTAAGTCTGACCGTACAAAGACAGCAGCCCGGAATAGTCGGAGCTGCATTAATTATGCACACCGTAAAGGTGGCAGCGTGACAGTCGGACTCACCTTGACGAGTCGTTGCCCCGGCGTTGCTCGGCCATCGATTCCGCGCCATCGAACTGGTTTCTAGTTCAGTCACTCGGCCGCGATATCCATATATAACTCATGCAAAATGTAGACGTCCTTCAATAATAGATACGATATTAACTACCACGCTGAGTCGGCGATATACCTAACTGGACGTCTGTGCGACGCAATGTTAATATCAAGGGCATCGCCAACCAATAAAAATTAAAACCACCATTAGACAGAGACAATGAGGGCTATCGCGTATGAATTCACCGCTAGAGGCGCTAGTGTAGCGCGAGGTCTCCGAAATGTCAAATCTCATAGTTTTTTGGGTGAGCTACGCGGGTTTATTTATACTTAATTAAAATAATTTTGTGAATGTTTTGCATTACCTGAAATTAATTATGGCAATAATGCGTAACGGGGCAATGAATGTCTGTGTTTTGAGACAATTTTGTCTTTCGGAAACTTTTGTCCTCCCTTTTTTCCGAACAAATCGGGACTACGCAACACTGTGGTTGCTCGATATTTTTATGGTACGGTTTTTAAGTTTATTAAATAATAATATGATTTCAATCTAAACTTTGTTTTCACGCCCGTAATAAAATAACAGACTTTGAAAGCAAAAACCTCACGCAACAGTGGCGCCATCTAGAAAGACAAAAAACGATAGCCCTCATTATAATAACCTAACCAACAAAAAGTTGGAAAACCCCCGACTTTGTCACTTCAAAGTTCAATATCTCAAAAACGGCTGAACCATCGCTAGAAAACCTGCTTTCAAATAAAAAAACCGCGTTCAAATCGGTCCACCCGTTTAAGAGTTACGGTGCCACAGACAGACAGGCAGACACATACACACAGACACACAGACGCACATAGCGGTCAAACTTATAACACCCCTCTTTTTGCGTCGGGGGTTAATGAGACTAAATCGACCTTGCGAACATTTTCTGCCTCACTCATTTGCATAAGTATATTAATTTTTCAGACAAGGCGACGGCGACGGCGACGTAAAATGACTTTTATGCTCTAGTGCATAAAATAAAATTTTCGTCTAAGACCAACTTAAGATCAAGGTGTCAACAGCCACAAACAAAAAAGTTTCTGTATATTTTTTCAAATCATTTTTAATTTATATAGAACTAAAAATCATTCAAATCTATCATATTAAATCAGGAAAATTAAAAAAAATTGAATTATTATAATAATGCATAAAAAATAAAAGGTACACAGAAAGTGAATCATTGTTTCCACTGTTGCTATTTATTTTTCTCGCCATCGAAGTGAAAAGCAGAGTGTAAAACTTTCCCCTCGACGTGTCTATCCACCCTGGCCGTACCGGCTCGGGTGGCTATATGAACGCCTCGAGTAAAATGGCTCGTTTTATGTTGTACAATCTACTATTCCATACAAACCTATGGCAATAGCAAACACAAAAAATTAAACAAAATAATGAAATACATAAACATTTCTTCAATTCATTTTGGTGCAATCTTTGTTCAAACAAAATAAACAGCGACGGCATCACACAGATACAGCCACATGAAATACCAGGAGCTCATCAGAGACTAAACACCCTATTCATGTGAATAATTTGCTCCAAAAACTTACACCGGTACTAGGTTGACATGAACACACGAAGCATTGTCTCGATCAATCACGGGGTGGCTGCTATACGTGCGTGCCGATTTATTACCACACCCAACCAACCCCATTACAACAACGTTTACGTTTTACTTTACCGTTTTCCAAACCTAACCTTATTTTGAATGATACGAGGTGAAATTTTCAATGGTGCAAAATACAAGAATTTAATGTAACTGTAGACGCATTTTGTAAACAGTCAAAGTCGACTATACATTTTATTGATCAAGCGAGTTCAACTTGCACGGTTTGTTTTTAATGACACATAATAAGCATTTTGGTGGTGGCACCGGAAGTTTTACTAAGTAATTGATTTAGAGAATTGAAGTTATAGGTACTATGAAAGACTGTGTTGTAGGATGTTTAAACCATCCAGACGGTATCACGTATATTGTATTTCGATCCAATTTATGAAAAGTGTAAACAAAGACGCCATTTATCCGACCACAGACATTCAATGTTGTGAAAACCTAGAACCTACTGCAAAATAATTAATCTGTTCAGTAAATCCATAAATTTATTAATTGAATAGATCAAAGTATTTTTTTAAGTATTTTTATTTTATTATATTTATTCATTCGCGTATTAATCGATTTTTAAAATGTCAAATTACGTCAGATTTTGACGAAGATTTTCAAATAAAAACTAAATATTGAAATCAAGTGAATTTTGGTGAAAAAAGTGATTAGACATTTAGTTTAAAGACACGATTTATAGATTAATGTGTTATTGATGCGATCCAGGGAGTGTTTATACAAGAATTTAGATGAAATCGGTTTGTTTACACTTTTAATAAATTGGATAGGCATAACGTATAGTAGGTATGAAGTATTTACTTCAACTAAAAATAAGTACCATTACCTACTAAAACTTCAATAAAAAATAGTCAAATAAGTACCGTATTCATGAATGATAAGTATGGACTCTATACTTACTATAGCTATAACTGACAGTTACGAAACCCATGAACATTTTGTACTATGGGAAAATGTTTTTTCTTGTACTTTATTTTTTCGTCAATTTTCCAATGTTTTTAATAGTTATTCTGGCTATTCGGGATGGAGAAAAATAAAACACTATGTATATGTGATGTATATGTTACTAACACTAACTGCAGCCAAATTGTCCTCCCGAACTTCTTCTCAAACGCCATCTTCCATAGTATAGCCGCTCCAAGGCAAATATTAGCCAGTCGTCTGCCGCACCCACACAGGCGCAGATGCACCGCGTGAGTCATGGCTACATCTATTTGCGTGATTGGTCGATCGATGGATCCGAAGGCTTGGCTTTAGTGGTGATTTGACACTTTCTAGTTAAGCTTTTGATTAATAACTCGTTTTAGTTAGTTACGACGGTGGAAAGAAAGCATGTGGCAGAACTATTTTATTTAGGCCTAAACACACGTTGAAACGCAACTGTAACGAAACTGCATGCAACTTCTAGTTACTTTGAGTTTCATTTGAGTTTATGTCATACTCTTTATAAGAGACCGCACATGTGCAACGCAACGCACAATTTCAAATGCGTCATGTGCGGTATCTCATAAAGAGTCATCGCATTCACTCAAAAGCAACTAGAAGTTGCAGTTTCGTTGCAGTTGCGTTTAACCGTGTGTGCTGGGCCTTATAGATACTTATTAGGCAAGCGTGCTCCATCTTAATCCACATCTTCGCTTGCCATCAGAGGGGCTACTACGAAATTCAAAAACTGATGTTCGTATCGTACTGTACTAACCTCTTGTGTCCGTTGATTCGATGCTGGCAGCATAGTTCCATTTTTGAATAATAATATGGAACGGACGCAAGGGTGTTAAACAGAGACTTGTATCCGAGCTGCCAACGTAGGAACTTGAATTTGAAATACATACGAAAATATCCTAAAGAAGTGATTTTAATTTAAATATTATATTATTAGGCTAGTGGACCGTCCGTCCACTACAGTACCGTCCCGCTGACACTTATACTATTTAATACGAGATTTAGAGAGACGGTATGATAAGAGCTTCTATTTTCGAATTTCGGAGTAGTCCCTCAGGCGTGACTGTGGTCAGACGCAAGCCTATTTCTGTTTAAAAAATAACCCTCCTTCGGGCAGTCGGGTAAAAACCTTAAATACAAGGAGAATTATTCCGTCTTGATTGAGACACAGGAATTATCCTAGTTCAGGCTTACATTTTAAATTAAATTATTATTTATCATTAATTATGAGCACTTTCTGTTGTGACACGCCATACTCGTACAAGTTTATCCCAGCCTATAAACTTCCCACTGCTGGGCACAGACCTACTCTCAGAATGAAAGAGCTTGAGCCGTAATTCCCACGCGAGCCCAGTGTGGATTGGGAACTTCACACACACCATTGAATTGCTTCGCAGGTTTGTGCAGGTTTTTTCACGATGTTTTTCTTCACCGTAATAGAGGCTTGGGAGCTGCATTAGTGGATACTACACTACAGTTATTAATATTATAAAATTGCATGAAGCGGTTTCCAAATTATGGTAATACATACTATAATTGGGTTCGAAAGATTAAAAATACAAACATATTGGAACATAGAACCTCCTTCATTTTTGAAGTCGGTTAAAAACCTAAAGAAAGCAAAAGACTAAAAAGTAAAGACCAACACCGCCAAAGTAAATCAACCGTCTGCAACCTCTGATATCCTAGTACCTAAGCTCTTATTGAAAGCCCTCCCCGCTAAAAATAAATCAAAACATCCCCGTCTGGCGGAGGTACGTATAGACAGACAGACGGACAGATCAATTTGCAGGCCGTGTCGCCGTCTACAGTGAAAAGCGGGAAATTAAATATTTAATACCTCTTCGGCAGAGGGGAGAACTATGGGGTCCTATATGCTTAATAGACTGTGTAGAAGTAGGTATAATGCGTAAGAATAAGTTATACCAGAAGCGAAACTGCGGCTGATTCACGGACTGCGGGCTTATTTAGTGACAGCACGAGTTATATAAAACAAAAAAGAGGTGCATATTTATAGCAGCAGCATAGGGTGAAAATTTCATTGGACAACCCTACCCGAGTGATAGAAACTTGAGTTTGGTATTTTTTATTTTTAGTATTTACTGCGCAGTTAGTAACCACGAGCTTTGCTATACTTATGTCATCACTGACGTCACCTTAAAAATTGAGGCAACCTGGTGGGAATCGAGTTGTTAAGGTGCCACACCACTGATACTTAGACAATATCTACACAGTAATAAAAATTGCAATGTGTGAGCACGCCCGCATGATTCATTAGATTGAAAACCCTGACCGTCATGCACTGGGCTAAAGGAACCAGAGCCCTTATTATGTCTTAAGGGCGATAAATAAGGAATTACGAACGAGAGTCTATTAGAAGCCCGAAGTCGAAGACTGAGTGCTTTAATGAGTCGATGTTCGTAATTATAGTACCGCCCGTGCGACATACAATGTTTTTCATCACATTTGCGAGTAAAATTTTATATTTCTAAAAGAAAAAATATACTTAATTGTTCCAAATATTGCCGATAGCTCAGGCTGCGCTCTTGGCAGCGCCGCCCTCCCCCTCCCACCCCGCAGCACGTGCCTGACGTGCGTGTGCGTGTGGGCCAGCGCGCGTAGCACCATCAGTACGGGACTGACTCATTTACCGACCTTGGGCTTCATGACAAGAAAATTTGTACGTGCAATGACTCATCTACCGACCACGGGTTTCATGACAAGCACATTAAGGTTGATGGTTTTATTTGGGGGTTGCAACCAAGGTAGCCTGCATGTTACGACACAGTTTACAGCAAGTGTGATGGAAAAATTCTTACAGTCGCTTTCACCATTTCTTGCTGTCTAACGGTTTAGAATAACTAAAGTTGGAAAAAGATATGAAATACAAATACGATCTTAAATTTCTCATTCATTACGATAGGCGACAAGAGTTACGCTTCTTTTAGTTTTTATTCTCATTGTAGTATTGGATATCAAAAATTCAAGGGCGTTTATTTTACTAAATGCGCTTACGGGAGGAAGTCACTATTTCGGAATCACTGGATACTTTTTATTTGTTTCTTGTTACATCATACAATTAAAACTTTAAAAAATACAACATATGTACTTTAGTTTCCTGTTAACCTTAGCGGTCCCCCGACATCGACGACGTTTAGATAAAAAAAATATTACTAGATACTTATACTAAATTAACTTAGGCTAATTTTGCGGAAAATCAGCATAGTCCCCGCGGGACAGGGATAAACAAATTATTCGCAGATGAAGTCGCGGGCACCAGCTGAGTAGTGCATAATTATTTTTTACTTTTTAGCTGTCTTTTTTGGCGGCGTTTTTTAGTCCGCGTTTTTTTCAGGCGTTTTTTTTGTGTGTCTTTTTTAATTTTTAATTATACTCATGTTTAAATATATTGTGTAGCTGGGTTCTCTCCGCTATTTCTGCCCATAACTAGGGCACGAACGAAACAGGCAATGTGTACATATGTAGAGATGTGTAGGTATACACTCATTAGTACGCAATTTGCCCCAAAAGGGTGTGGTTTTAAAGTTTGGGAGCGTGCCGCGCTTGAGAATAAATACTCGATGATGGCCGCATATAGGCACATTAACAAAGTAAATAAATATCATGGGGTAATTGATACCCATTTCCTCGTTTTGCTGTCTATGGGCGGCGGTAGTTGCTTCCCATCAGATGATCCCCATGCACGTTTTCCCCTTCTTACATATTGGTAATACAAAAATAAACATGGGTACATTAGAACATGAAACTACCGTGAGACTCACTCATATTAAATATAATGACCCGGATAACTCACGTCTTAAATCGAGTTTAGCTCGAGCGCGAGAGCGGCGGCGCGCAGTGCGCGCGTTGCAGCAGCCGCTGAGTCGCGTTGCTCCGAAGACGAAGGGCTACGGATTAGCCCGGAACATGTCGAGCTAAACTCGATTTAAGACGTGAGTTATCCGGTTCATTATATTTAATGTGGGTATATTAGATTAAATAATTGAATATTCACATAGTTAAATGAGCATGGCTGTTTGCTGCTTTTATTTTTAATGTTCATAAAAATACAAGCGTGCGATCCTAGCAAGAAATATAACAAATCAAAGAAAACTGAAATCAATCCAGAGGATTTACTGATAGTTTGATGATTACTGAAATGAAATTATTGTTGAAAACAAAGGAAATATTACGTTTCCATGTTTATTTATTACGTTAAACATAAGCTAATTGTATTAGTTCAAACAAACAAAGTTTTATAATACCATATAATACGGAGCGCATAAAAGGCAAAACAAACACTTCACGCAATTGCAACAAATAGCGATATCCATAAAGAAGCCACAAGAAACCGCCCATTTGTTTAAAGGCAATCCAAACAAATATGGTCGCGGGCCGAACTTTCCTGAACTTGTATCATTATCGTCGAGTAAACCCGCTGTTTGTGGTTCGAGAATGGTTATTAAGACGGGACTTTTCTCGTTTATGCATCTCTGTCTAGCTTATGCTGGTAGAAAGGGATAGTTTACTGACGCAAGGAACAGCAAATTGTGTAAGCCGAGCTGCAATATTGCGTATGTCCCTAACACTTGAACTCTCCCTCTTGGAAAACGTCGGTGATAATATATTGTCATATGAAAAATGATGGATATATTGAAATAGACAATGAAAATCTGTAGCAGATTTCCATTTTTTGACACCTGAGAGACAATAGTAGATTGATAACCAAGGGTGGAAAGTGACCCATTTCAATCGAGATATTTCTGGCGCTCGAACGAGGTGAGAGCGCCAATAGCTCGAGGGGAAATGGGTTATTTCACCCGAGTTAGACACTCTACTTTTAACCTCCAACGGTACCTTTTCGACCTGGCCATTTGCCACGGCCGACTATAAAAAAAACGAGTTGGTCACTACCAAGGAGCTTATATACAAAACTGGATGTTGAACGCCGAACGAAACAGGTTGAATTTTATTACTTATTTATGTATTTATGTATTCCATCTCTTTCTCTCACATTTCACGAATGACTTCCATCTCTTTCTTAACCTAACTAAAGAAAGAGATGGAATAGTTCGTGACGTAATAATAAAGATCAAATTTCTTATTTCAAACGGATGTTCGGCTTTCAACCTCTAGTGTTGTATACAAGCTCCTTGGTCATGATGTGCATGTAGATGGCCATGCCGAAACGTGAAAAAAAAGTGTCCTTGACGTAACTCAATTATCTTCGACTCCGTGGCTAATCGAAAATTAAAAAAAAAGTACTTTCCGCATTACCCATGAAAATTAAACTTTCCGAACAGGAGAGATGAAAACAAATGATTTAGTTTAAAAGAGAAGAGGGTGTAGAAGTATGACAGTTTTTCTTTTTCTCCACGTCTTTGTGTGATATATGTATTTTAATTTGACCGAGATACATCGTCCGACGATATTTATTAATGTGCTGAAATATTTATTTGGATAACTCTTAAGCTGATATATTTAATTTAATTATGCCCTGACTGTTTTTTCTTTTATTTATATTTACAATTCCTACAAATGCGTAACATGGCTGACCGACAATGCGTAGCCTAAATCACTGGAGCTAGAGACTTGAAATGTGGCAGACATATTCCTTTTATTTAAAAGGTATGCATGCTTGCTCTCTATCCCGTGGGAATTACGAAAAAGAAGGGAAAATAAAGAAGGAAGTTTTGGGAATTCCCACGGGATAGAGGGCAAGTCTTCCTCAGGAGAAGTCATGGGGCAAAGCCAGTTTATTTTAAAAATGTTCGTATTTGGTCATCGGTCACCCCCAACGCCATTTATTACATTTCTGTATCTGGTTAACAATTGAATAATAATCTAGATTTCCTGGCGATATCTTTACCCAGAAAAAATATTTTTGGGAGCCAATCCAGACATGACGTCACTTTGACTGCCCCACCCCTTAACACAGACGACGTCATAATGACTGCCCCGCCTTAAACGTCTGACGTAACATGCGGATGATCTGTACTGATACACAAGGTGTATTAAATCTAATCTGAAATATTTCATCATATGAAATTAGTTTGACTAAATCTTAAACTTTTATTACAACAAATAAATTTATTATATTTTCTCTTTAAACCCCCCCTCTAAATATTGTAGCCGTATAAATATTTTTTTATTAAATGTAGGCACACCTTTGACGCGGTAGACTTTGAACATCAATCAAAATATCGAAACATACATCACCAGGGAGCGAACTTTTACAAAAACATAACTAAGCAAAAACATAGGTAGGAATAAATAACACACTATTTAGCCAATCATGCTGGAATGTTTGAAGGACTAAGTATATAACTAATTATACAGCGTCAATAGTTCGCTCCCTGTACAGCACAAATAAAAAAAACCATGAACACACATTTACAGGAGTGTTCAGTGAGACTACGAGTATAACCCACCATGTGCTGAAATAGCCTTTCATGGCTTTTTTAAGTGTTTTATTGCAAATGCCATTTTTTGAAGTTGATAATTGTAGAGCCACGCCATTTTCTATCCTGGTTGTTCTTTAATAATATTTAGAATTATTTTTTTCAAGTTTATTAATGCTCGGTGTGAAAAGTTGTATGAGCCACTCGGGAGCAAAATTATTTTCATCTTGGGCGCTAACACTTGAATCCTTCATCACGCTTAGGATTCTACAATAGAATCCTTCGCTACATTCTTGATTCAATTGACGCCCTCGCCGTAAATACACCATTTTGCTCCCTTATGACACAAATAACTATTCCTTGTTCAAAAAAAATTTTTTTTCATGCATGCATGGGGTTTTCCACCCTTCCCATACGATTCCATTCCATGGCGAATCCGCTTCCTAAATCTAACTGATGCCAACACCTAGCAGCGAGTGTTTCAGATCGGCCGCGCGGGGCCATTGTCCCCGGCGGAAGCGGAAGCAGAGTCGATGCACCCCCGCGCCTGTGTGCGTGACACGGATACACCCCGTCTCACATTAACACAGTTTTTCCACGCACACCGGCGCGCGCGTACGAGTCTGTACACGGCGTGAACGCACACCAGCTTGGGGTTGTTTGAGTGTGGGTGCCGCCGTGTGCTGATAGGGGAGGTGTGGTTAATACAGAAGGCTTTAGTTTGCAGGAACTGGGCGAGTGTGACTGTGTGCGTCGAGCTACAGGGTGCTGGTACATGTTAACGTTTGATGTCGTTTGGCTGTTTTGTATCAATTTTAGCTCGTTTTAGTGATATACATCGATTTCTAGGGCTGTTTTTTTCGCTAATAATATTTGCTAAAGTGTAGTTAATTATTTTTTTAAATTAAATTGAACGTTTGACTTTAAAACAAAAAACAAAATGTTGCTCTTTGCACCAAAGTTCGAGATTTTTTTATAAAGAAATGCGGTAAATCAATTCTACAACTTAAACGTAAATACAAAAAAAGAAAATTGTCTTTAATCCGGTTATTTAAAGAGATTCACTTCGGAATGAAAGGTAATAAGCTGGAAACTCGTATACAGCTTAATTTTGGTGTCCTAAATGTTGTCTCAAAAGTCACATTTAGGGGCTGTTTCACCATCCATTGATTAGTGTTAACTGGCGGTTAGGTGTGATGCCGTCTCTATTTGTTTTGTTCGAATAGACGGAGACGGCATCACATTTAACCGTCGGTTAACGCTAATGAAAGGATGGTGAAACAGCCCCTAAATCTCGTGTCCGCGTCGTAAGTTATTCAAGGTCTAATGTCAAAAAAGTCAGTTTTTTGCGATTATCGCGGTTTCTATAGCTCCAGCGATGTTAACATTTATTACAAAATTGTAGAGCATAAAAATTTGAACAAAATATTGTGTAAAAATTTTTCGTGCGTCCAACCGTTTATGAGATAGAGGGCATGCAGAGAGCCCGCAGCGCTCAGCCATACTGACTGTTGCAAAGTCAACCGTGAATCTCAGTGAATAAAACCTTGTATACAGTTTTAAGTCATTGAAATATCATTAACAATAAATTATTTATTTGTTTTTTTTATTTAACCTGCAATGTTCGTGTCTACGTACGTATGTAAATATGTCAGAAAATATGTAAGTGATGTTCCGAAATTTGCAAACCATTTTTCAAGCACTTTCTGGTCTCCGATTCTCGAAACCGACGGGGCTATGTCGTTTTGTTACTGAGATCATGTGATCACATTCCGGCTCCATCACCAGGACCCTGGACATCATTCAGGTAAAAAGTACTCGTGAAAATCAATAAAATGAGCCCAAACCCAGCGGGGCTACGTCGTTTTGTTACCGAGATCCTGTGGCCACTTTCCGGCTCCATCATCAGGATCCTGGACATCATTCAGGTGAAGAGTACTTGTGAAGACAAATCAAATGAGCCCAAACTCGACGGGGCTACATCGTTTTGTCACTGAGGTCCTGTGCCCACCTTCTGGCTCTATCATCAGATCAGCTTGATGGTGCCATAATCTTGCATTGTCACCAAATATACGTAATTGTACCAAATTTAAGCTGAATCGGAGATCAGGAAGTGCTTGAAAAATGGTTTGCAAATTTCGGAACATCACTTACGTATTTTCTGACATGTTTACATACGTACGTAGACACGAACACTGCAGGTTAAATAAAAAAACAAATAAATAATTTATTGTTAATGATATTTAAATGACTTAAAACTGTATACAAGGTTTTATTCACTGAGATTCACGGTTGACTTTGCAACAGTCAGTATGGCTGAGCGCTGCGGGCTCTCTCCCCTCTATCTCAATAACGGTTGGACGTACAAAAATTTTTTAACACAATATTTGTTTCAAATTCTATGCTCTACAATTTTGTAATAAATTTTAATATCACTGGAGCTATAGAAACCGAGATAATCGCGAAAAACTGTCTTTTTTGACATTTGCCTTGAATAACTTACGACGCGGACACGAGATTAAGTGGCTGTTTCACCATCCATTGATTAGTGTTAACTGACGGTTAAATGTGATGCCGTCTCCGTCTATTCGAACAAAACAAATAGAGACGGCATCACATTTCACCGTCAGTTAACACTAATCAATGGATGGTGAAACAGCCCTTAAATGTGACTTTTGAGACAACATTTAGGACACCAAAAAGAAGCTGTATACGAGTTTCCAGCTTATTATCTCTCATTCCGAGATTGACCCCTTCTCATTCCTTAAATGACCGAATTACTTTCTCAATCTTGAGTGAGTATTCTAAGCATTCACAAAACGGGTTCAAAAATAAACATTCAACTACACAACTTATTAATTCAGTTCAAAATTCGAACTCATGTTTATGTGTATCAGTTTCCCAACCTGCGTTTCCCAGCCCCCTGTATGCTTCCAGGGCTGCGCACGTGTCTGCCCGGGCGGGGAGGGGCCCCCCGTTCACGGCCAGGGGTCGGCGACCGCGCCCGGGCTACGGCGTAACCCCGCTACGCCGTAGCTGCTACGCGCCGTAGCTTCCTTGTGTTTTAATTTTGTATGTTTTTATTAGGTCATTGTGATCATGATTTTAGCTGTTTTTTTCTGGCGTTAGGATTAAATATGGAACGTTTTTTATTAATACTAGACAGTTTTGAGATTAAGCATTTTAGGCCAACTCAAAAAGGTTGGCATGGTTTTTAAGAAAAAAAAAACACTGAATATTTTACTTATCTGAACATAATTTATTACAATACACGAAATATTTGAATACATAATATGCATATATTTTACACGGCGGACTTAGAGCATCTCATATTTTAGTGTAACTATAACATCGAGCTAACAATCGGTTTAGATCTTAGGCGTATCTCAGGGAATTCATTGTTTAATGAATAAAGCTCGGTTGTCCAGTTATTGATTTTAAAAATATTCAACTTATTTGCACCTACGTTTGTAAACTTATTTAAGAACACAAAACAAAAGTGTTTCAAAATCAAAATCCAAACACGCGATTCATTGAAAAAATGTCGAAAAAAACCATTAAACCGCATTATTCAAATTTTAGAATCAATAATGTTACACGAGAAAGAGAGCGACAATTGCCAGACGACAATAGCCTATCTTATACATACATCCAACCACTTATTACAAATACTTAATACTAACTCATACAATATTATTTGAATTCAACTTAAGGCCATAAAAAGTTACAAACTTGTTACTTGCTTGCTGTATCAAAATGTAGAAATGAAAGATAAAGACAAATGATTGACAAATTTAAACAAGCTTACACAGCATTTTATGAATAACAATAATATTGGAATTTTACCAGATTTTAATTTTGAAGATGTGATATTGTATCATATCGTATTTTTTTAGGAAAAGAAGGAACCTTTCTGTGTCTGGCAACGTTTTCTTCTTCGAAAATACAAACTGAGACATGGATGCACAGAAAAACCAGAAAAGAGACCAGCGCTGGGAATCGAACCCAGGTCCTTAGCATTCCGTGCTGCGTGCCATACCCCTACACTACCACTGGACAGGAGTACAGACACGAATTTCTCCTGTGCACACATATCTCAGGTTGCTTTTTTTGGTTTTATGGGATAGCCGTAAAAGTAACAAAGAAGTTGAAATAAAAAAAATACAATAAGACTCCAAATAACCAATTATAGTTTTCTCCTCCTGTAAACATAAGCTATTTTACGCAATGCACAGTAAAAAGATTCTCTTTAATAAGAAAAACGTGAAATTGGGTCCGGGTGTCTTTATAAGCAAATGTCAATGAAATCCACGATACCTACTAATTTTCACGGGACTTTAGTAAACTCGGAATTTGAATTCAACATCCGAACATAACGGTCTACGCGTGCGAAGCCGCGAGAAAAGACTACTATACAATATCATGCATGCAAATAATAAATCTGTAGCTGGTTTGAAATATATCTTAGTATATACTGGCCGCACTATTTAGATCACCCAACGCGCTGGGTTCATTGACCTTTAACAAACCTAATGGATTCTTCAGCCAAAACGTAGGCAAAAACCAAGCGTAGGCAGCGCGCCAAAACATACGGCTCTATTTGAGGTTGACTGTACAGAAGTGGTGTTACATTAGAAGCTAGTTTGACATACGCAAAATCGATGACCTACCGAACCTTAAATCTTTAAGATGCAGATAAAAACAATTCGAAGTCTTCCAAAGTCCTACAAATTACAGTGAATTCACGCTAAGTGTTAGAATGCGAGAAGTTCGGCTCCAGTAATGATGAATCACCCAGACATTCAAAATATTATAGAAAATACGACACATGTGAGCTGCTTTCCCATGTTTTGCTCCAAATTATGACTTTCGGTGAAAATGTGGATACTTCTTTAAGGCCCTTTAAGGCTCCGGTATGAAATATGGAGGGCTCCCTCCGTGACCCGGCGAGAGGACTTCCCGAGTTTAACCCATAATAAATGATTAAAATAAGGTGCATATATATTTCTATATGGCGGATATCTTATCTACAAGTTACTTTATACGAGTACATGTACGATGACAGAATATCTTCACTTCATAACGGAGTAAAAGTCACGGATTTGAAAGATAATTTTGAATTAGGTATAATCAATTTTTTTTAGTTTCAGAATGTAATTAATGTTGTAATTTTTTCTTTGAAATTAACATCTTTGTACTTACACAAAGTGTAACTCAATATAAAAAACCGTGATTTGGAAAAAGTAGTTTACAGAGTTTCAGTTATTTACCTAGGTGTTAAGTTAGCTAATAATTGAATTAATAATATTGTAAATCTGTTTTAAAGTAGGTAGTAAATAACAATAAAGTTTTCGTTATTTAATTAACATCTTATGTACCTATTTTATTAAATTACGAGCAATTTTTGAAGCTTGTGAGCATTCAAATACAAATTTTATATTCGGGACTCATTGTAGTTTTCTTGTGAATACAGCGCTAGTATCTATCTGTGTAGGCAGATTAAATAAACACCGTGCATTCATATTTCCAAGAACGAATGCTGCTGGTGCAGTTATTGAAAAATAAATGTTCAGTTGCTTTCTAACCTTATCACAATAAAGGTTAAACATCCTATGATTGGTTATTTGGAGTCTTTTTGTATTTTTTATTTCAACTCCAAATTTGTTACTTTAACGGGTATCCCGTGAAACCATATCGAAAATACAAACTGAGACATGGATGCACAGAAAAACCAGAAAAAGAGACCAGCGCTGGGAATCGAACCCAGGTCCTCAGCAATCCGTGCTGCGTGCTATAACCCCTACACCACCGCTGGACAGGAATTTAGACACGAATTTTTCCTATGCATACATATCTCAGGTTGCTTATTTCTACTACGCTACTCATGCAGCAGCACTAGCGACATCTATGTTTCGCTCTCATCGAGAGACGTCAACATTCTTTCGGAACCAACCGCTCACCCAGACAAGAGATGTCGCTACTAAGCAATCAAATTATGATTGGTTATTTGGAGTCTTTTTGTATTTTTTATTTCAACTCCAAATTTGTTACTTTTACGGGTATCCCGTGAAACCATATCAACATAAACATCAAACCTAAACAACCTCTCGATTGAAATGTAAAACTTGTATTCGTTTGACTGAACTTTTAAGAAATATTTTTGATCACAACATACCGTGTGCAGTGCAGTGTATGTAGTCGTAGGTCGGTGAGTAATGGCCTAACACATACAGTGAGTACATACCTGTCTCAGGCACATTATGATGCGCAGATGCTGGAAGTCAAACTATGGCTTATCCTGGTAGAACAGAGAGTCAGGGAAAGGACGCGTGCGTGTGTGTGGGCTAGACAGGGTGAAGGAATAAAAATAAACAAACAAGGAGTATACTATGCCGTGCTACCACAAAAGTACTCGTAAAGCTAAGTGCTAAACGTAGAACATGTGTTTAATACTTTAACATAATGTCAATGGTATAATACTGCCGTGCCTTTGTTTTTGTTTTGCTCGACTTGGCGGGGGCACTCCCGTGCCCCCAGATTTACAGAAAACTGATATTTTAGACATGTCAACTCAGTCATTTATGAACCGATTTGAATTTTTTTTTCGTTCGTCTAGGAATGCTATAATATCAATTAGGTCGGCAGTTAGGACGAGCAGTTGACATTAAACTATTGTATCTTAGATCTTTTACACTAAAAAGAGTGTTTTTTTTTATAAAAAATAGAACCGACTACAAAAAACCGTGAAAATAATTCTACCAGTCTGAAGTCGGTGCTTAAGCACGAGCCAGCAGGAGTGATTGAAGCCCGTATAGTTGTAGGTGAGGTAGACGATCATAGGTCCACTCCTGCTGGCTCGTGCTGAGGCATCGACTTCAGACTGGTAGAAAAAAAATTTCATGGTTTTTTGTAGTCGGTTCTATTTTTTGTTATAATTGTATAAATAAGTATAGTTAAATTTTACAGCAGGTTTTATTACTAAAATGCTGTAGTTTTTAATTGATAGATATAAAATAAAAATAAAAGAGAGGCAAGTCAAACTTAATATCATTAATTTTTTAGTCAATATTTTTGTAAAGATTTTTTTAATGCAATGTTTTATTCCTGCCTAAGTATGGCTTAATTGCCTAACTAACTTTCATTTTAGCCCCAAGGCTCCTGTGTCCTGAAGTAAATTACAGTAATTATTATAATTATAATAGCTTTATAATTTATCATTTGACTCGCCACGTGGAGCGTTCCCGCATTTTTCGGGAACCCGGAAGAAATCACGGCGCGGTTATGTAACCCGGGCGGGGCGGGGGGCGGGGCCGATCGATGCGCGGCCGTTCACCCGCCTGCAATGCGCCGCTGCCTGCAGTGCGGCCGCCTCGCGCCTCTGCCGCCCTGGTACTCGCCGGCCGGGAGGCTGTGCCGGCACACCGGGAAAGCTTCCGGGAAAAACGTACTTTGAGAACTTTTACAAGGTCTAGAAGACAAATGTACTAAATGCATTTTTTTAAATTGTTAAGAGCGTTTATACCTGCTGAGCTGGCAACGTTGCATTTTTGTTAGTTTTTCTCGATTATTCCATAAAATTTGAATGAAAATTAAAATTGTGGTCTGATAGAACGTTGCCAGCTCAGCAGGTATAGCTCTTAAGGACTGTGTCAAAAACGCCGCTAATCGCGTCATTGAGTAAATACTGCGTCGGCGTCAGCTACAGTTTAGTGGCCGTTTCCCTAAAGTGGCTGATTATAACTTATGTTATAGACTAGAGACTAGGTATTTAGATACTCCATTATCCTTAAACGCCAGAGTTCAATTCAAATTTAGAAGAAAGTATGCATCTAATTTCAGTATAATGTAAAAAAATTGTTACAAAAAAAATGACATGGTCAATGTTCATTTTATTTTTAAAATTCTGTGAGAGCATATCGTCTCTGCAGGACGGAACTTGTTTAAACGGTTAATGGAATGGCATGGACTTGAAACTTGGTGCGGATATTTAGTTTGGATGCCAATACATGTACGCTTACGTTCTAAATATTTGAAAAAATGCGTCAAAATGTAGCTATCTGAACTTGGGCTTTATGTACCTACATTACATAGCCGTTTAGCCAACGTATTGAATGCGTAATGTTTGCGAAACGGAATGCGGCGTCATTTGTTAGAAGCAGGCATGAAGAGAGGCGGGTATTGCAAACACAACTCTATTGTTATCCGCATAAGAGTGTGTTCTGCTTACCTTGACAGCCTCGCACCATGCTGGAGGTACTTTTCTATGGTGATACCAGTACAAATGATGATGATAATGTTTTATAATTATCATGAACATGTGATGGTACATTCAAAAATGAGGTCCTTTCTAAGTGCTAAAACATGCCTCAGCGTATGTCACAAAACATATTTAATGAAACCAAGATAGATAACTTTTGTACTCAGGAAAGACAAAATTAGGTAGTTTTCCGGGTTAAAGTATATAAATATGTCACGATTTGAATGGTTCCCCACTGTTCAACTTTAAGTTAGCTACTTAATAAGGTTCTAGCCCACTAGGCTTCTAAACCTAACCTATCCGAGTCGCTTCTGCCCCGAACCGTCTTGCTCGCTCGCACAAATCAATTTGTTTTCAACATAATTTCTATTAGTCATATTATCTAAAGTCGTAGTTAAATGAATTAGCACTTTCAAATGTATGCCTGGAAATGTTTCTGACTAATTATCTATATGCCTATCAATATTATGGATTTGGTTTCTTAGACCTAGACACTTTAGGCGTTAAAACGATAATAGTAACAACCATTAGTACGGTGAAATATATGGCTTAAACTATTTCTGAATAATTATCGTTAGATCTTTAAACGTTATAGTTAAAAATGTATGACTTTTGTGATTATAGAATTTAATATTATATGCCATTAATATTGGAACTAATAAGCATTATACTGAACAAAAATTATGACTAGTGATGTTTATGTTTATAAATTATATGGATATCAATTTCTGACAATCTAAATTCGGAACAAAAAATGTATGGGAAACAAAGGGATCCCATGAAAAGTATTTTATATTACATTAAGGGGCTGTTTCACCACCCCTTGATATTACATTAAGGGGTAACGGCATCACACTTATCCGCCAAATAAAATTAATCAAATCAAATAAAATTAATGAATAAAAGCTTGTAATTATAAAAAAAATTATGAACCGACTACAAAAATCCATGAAAATAGTTTTCTACCAGTCTGAAGTCGGTCGGTGCCTCAGCACGAGCCAGCAGGAGTGCACCTATAGTCATCGACCTCACCTACGCACTTTATATTTCAATCACTCCTGCTGGCTCGTGCTAAGGCACCGACCTACTTCAGACTGGTAGAAAATTATTTTCATGGTTTCAATTTTTTCACGCTTTTTAGTGTAAATAATCTAAGATAGAATAGTTTAATATTAACTAACTGCTCGTCACCTTTTACGAAATATAGCTTTTTCCGATGCTGAGACGTTCATTATTGAGGAGTCCTGGTGCTTCACTACCCGTTTTACCATATGCATTACGATGAGCATAAGTTGCTTAGCAACTGTGTCAAAGTAATTAAAATTCAACCCGTGAAATACTTGTAATTGAGTAGTAACTCCGATGGTCAACTGTGGTCTTCATCATCAGTTCCACTTCACCAAATGATGATTTTCAAGAGCAAATGCACGAGTTACTACTAAATATATCGAATTTACTATAATATGTGTCCCTACAACATTTGAAGAGTTCCCTCGATTTCCCTAAGATCCGATCATCAGATCCTGATTTGGTGCTTATGGGACCTAATTGAACACATTCCTAGACGAACGCAAAAAAAAATCGGTTCATAAATGACGGAATTCTGAGGTAACAAACATTAAAAAAAAAACAACCGAATTGATAACCTCCTCCTTTTTTGAAGTCGGTTAAAAATGACATGCGTTCGTTCAATCCTTCGGGCCAGCTCTTGTGAATCGACCTGTACTAAGAGTAACTGAGATGTGAGATTTAAAATCCCGTAATTTCAATTCAACTGTGAGATCTATATATTACGCGTGCGAAGTCGCGGGTATAATCTAGTTAAACCCAATCCAAATCAAAAATCGACACGGCTATAGAAATCATCATCAAATACCACACAATATCAAATAAATGTACATTTTATCGATAAAACATCAACAAATTCATTATTCCATGCACCAACACTTCTCGCCGTAGTTGAAACAGCCCGTAGCCGGCCTACGTGACGTAGCGCTACGCCGCACGTAGCGCGTGCTACGAATAAATACGTAGAGAAACCGATTTTCAATTCTTTTAGTTCCCGTTCGGATTATAAATGTTAACCATTAATACATGTACGGTAAATTGAATGTGGGGCGCGGGCACGGTCCGGGAACACCAATGACTGTGTAATTATGGTGATCTACGGACACTTTGGAGTGAAAGGCGGTTGTTTATGTGAAGTGGTTTTTTTCATGAATGATGGATGAATTAGCTAAGTTTTAAATAAAATAAAATAGTAGTTAATCCTACTTATATTATAATTGCGATAGTTTGTGAGTTTTATTCAAGCTTTTATTTAAGTTCAAACTCAAACTCAAATTTGGTATACATATATAAATTGAATGACAATACAAGTACAGTCAGCAAATAAAAACTTATTAAAAATAAAAAAATACATGAATGAAGCGGTCTTTGCGAAGATCCACATCGTGATCTAAAAGCGTTAATACATCTTGCTAGTCCACTGCCACCCGCTTGTAGCATGTACCGGGTGTGGCCTGTAATACGAGCAAAATATAAAAACATAGATCGTCCTCGTCAAACTGAACAACATTAGTTCAGCGACTTTAAAAAATAATGGAGTCTTTGAATTTCCCTTTTTTCACAGAAATTAAATACTGCTATCAATGAATTCCATTCTAGAACACAACTGACGTCTCCTGTCACGCTTCAAACATCAAGCATTTTGCTTTACATTGCTTTTTCGAATAAACTTAAAAGTAATAAAAATTAAAAAACTAATTATTTTTAAAGTCGCTGAACTAATGTTGTTCAGTTTGACGAGTATGATCTATGTTTTAATTATTTGGTCGTATTACAACCACACTCTCTCAAAAAACCGGCAACGTATGACAACGGCTAAACCTCCTTTACTTAAGGATTTCACCTATATTAAACTATCGTTATAAAAGAAGGTTTATGTAAGACAATACCACCGCAATTACCATACTTTATTTATGAGATCGACTCTGAAAATGCAATAATCCAATCACAATTAGCAAAAAAAAATATTACTCATGCCTGACATCCAGACACAACATTCAATCGCCCGAAAGCACATAAAAGCGACTTTTCAATTACAAACTCCCCGTCCAAAAATACTAAATCATATCAGATCTACATATAAGTTGATCTTTACACGACGATCAATTATAGCCTCTAATGGGAGAGCGGGAAGCTTTAAATTGATTGAGATGAATGGGTTAGGTTATCGCACACGCATTCGACGGGGCTGCGAGGGGCGACGGTCCAGACAGAGAAATGCACTGAACCCCACGTCTAGACTGCAGGGGCTACCCTGGCTGGGGACCTAAGCCCGTATTGCAAGGTCGACACTACAATGCACGTCGTATGGGTAGTTAGTAGCTAGTCGTATTTATAATATTGGTAAGTTAATCCCACTAATCCTACTTTCCTACAAATATTATAAACGAGAAAGTTTGTGGGTGAGTATGTTTGTTACTTCTTCACGCTGAAACGGCTGGACGGATTTAAATGAAGTTTGGCAAAAAGTTAGTTTATAATGTGGATTAAAACATAGTTTACTTTTATCCCGATATTTCCACGGGATCGGTGTAAAATCTCGAAATCTCAACCGTTGGGTTTAGAGTCATGAAATTTAGCACGGGTGTTTTTTGTGCAATGCACGTCGTATTGAGGAGTTAAAAATATTATATACAGTGTGGAAAAATAAGTTGGGCCCTGGAGGGAAACTACCTTATATCCTTAAGTTGGCTCATTTTTCTTAAAGGAGCCATTCCTTTATTTTAAAAAAGAAACAAAACTGCGTTCAAAGATTTCCTAAGACTCGCTTGCATCGCCCGGGACTCGAACCAACTAAAATTAAAAAAACAAACACCCAGACAAGAGATGTCGCTACTAAGCAATCAAATTATGATTGGTAGTGATTGATCTCTTTTTCTGGTTTTTCTGTGCATGCATGTCTCAGTTCGTATTTTCGATATGGTTTCACGGGATACCCGTAAAAGTAACAAATTTGGAGTTGAAATAAAAAATACAAAAAGACTCCAAAAACCAATCATACTATAAACAAAAACAAGTACAATCTAAGACTATTCAATATAACCAATGATCTACATCTTTTTTCTTAACGCCCACGATAAGATGAGAAAGAGGTCAATCGCTAGTCAGTTTTATATGGTTACTGGCATAGACAGACAGACATGAAAAATCAACATTTTCAGACTTTTCTTTTTGCTTCCGCTATAAGAGCTACCTTCGTACCAAAATTCAAGTTTCTAGGACAACGGAAGTACCCTATAGGTTTTCGGTTACGGCAATTTCTATGGAAACACCTTTTTTTACCCAACTGCAAGGAGACGTATACTCGTATGTTTTAATGCCTGTAACTTTTGATTGCGTTGACTTAGAAGTCTGTTTTTTTTTACTACTTCAATTGATAGCCGATCTGAGTATTTGATATTAATATAAGCTCGATACCTCCGCGAGTTCCTGAGAAAAAGGGTCTTGACAGACGGACGGACGGACAATAAAGTGATCCTATAATGGTACCATTTTTTTCCTTTTTAGGTACGGAACCCTAAAAAATAATAAAAAAAGCCCCAGCGATAATTCACCAAGTCCGCAGCGTCAGTGTCCCAGCCTCCCCCACAATAAACCTAGTGGTGTATAATTTAGTACCTACTGGTACCAGTCTGGCCGCTATGGGTAGGTCTAGATATAGCCAGGCTATACCACGCCGCCGACTAGAGGGGTAGGTCAGGTATGGTTGCAGTTTTATCGGTGCATCTATATATATAAATAAAGTTGTAAAGTTGTTGAAAAATTAATAAAAATTATAAATATAATTTAAAATACATACTTCTATGAGCATGTACTCAATGCTCTTGTTGTGTTTTAGCTTCTCTGAAGGATGTATCGCGTTTAGCATACAAGATGGCATAGGTCGGTCGGCAGGGGCAAGTCTTAAACAGACATACAAACAAAGATCTGGGGCCGTAATGTCTACGTGTCATCGCCATCCTTCACTATCTCTCTCTACCCTCGTCACCACCACTTCTTTCTATCACCAGAGAGAAGTAGTGAAAACGATTGTTATTCCAAGTATGTTAGACACTAAGGTCTGTTCTTAGGAACTTGTCATGGATTTTAAAGACGAGAAAATTTTCATACAATGATTAAAAAAAACTTGGAGGTACTTGGTTCAACTTTTTTGTATTTGGTTAGCGATGTGTAGGTCATAATCATAAGCAGTAAATGTACTATGATGATAAACATGATAACTTAAATGAATAAACTGTATTGTATTTCATATCCGTCCGTTAATTTAATTACTTAAGTCAAAGTCAAAATATCTTTATTCAATTTAGGCTATGACAAACACTTATGAATGTCAAAAAGCTCTGTTGAGAAGAATCCGGCAAGAAACTCAACCAGGTATATATTTTTTAAACAGATTTATAATGTTAAAAGATTACAAGTATTTAGCATTAGTACATTTTTTGACACAGTAGATTTGCTATTGGAAGTAAGGGATCGCACCGGCATGTAATTAACATTTGACATTTAGCTTTGCTGGACACAGACAAAACATACGTTTTCTTAACAGTTTACAGATTTTCGTGAGCTGCTGTGAACATTTCCACTATGATGGAAGACATAGATTAAGTACCTAATGAATAGCTTTTATTGGCCTCTTGACGTAATCATGTTGTATGTTTTTTATATTATATGGCGTTGTTATCCAGAATATAAAAATAAATATATTACTTCATAGAAACCTTTAATTTCTTCTACATAAATTTACTCTCTTTTTTTGAAAAACCTGTCATTATACGATAGATGTTTTTGTGTTGCGACTTTGTAGTTGTTATGTAGCTTCACATTCGTTAATTTTAAATGCATTCTTGCGAGTCTAATTCAACAAACAGGGAAGATGTAATCAAGGAAACTGAATCATGTTCCAGGTTGGAACCTTTGTGCTACTAATGTCATGTTGTCATCCAATACATCTGCCAAAGAAATAAAATTGGTTATGAAAAGGTACCACCCTGACCCTGGTACGTGATTCAGTTTCTTCAACTGTCATATATGACAAATGGGTGGGTGGGTACGGTCAAGTGTGTTAAGACATCTGTAAAATCTGCGCTAGCGTAAGCGTAACCGCATAATTTTCCAAGTACTGAAGAGATGCAAGTAGGAAACTGCATTAGCTGCAGGTCGTTGCATCTCGGGAGTGGGAGGGAGGGGTCGAGCCCGGGCAATCGCACCGGGTTCATTATCAAAGTTCACTAGTACGACACACATATAAACCAAATCGCATCCACGAGGACAAGACCAAAGTCAATTAACCTTCCTCTCTCTCTATGCTGCGTTATCCCTAGAAGCCCAAGGGGGGAAATTCAGGGGTCTTGGAAAACTGGTAGACGCGGGGTGTCGAGGCGAGCCGACGGTTGCCGGAAACGTCCGAAGCCCGGGCGGCAGTTTTGACAGGTCGGCAGGAAGCGCACCGATGTGCTAACATCGCACGATTCTCACTTAGTTCGCCGCATGCAGTTTAGAACTGAGCGCTGTGGAATTAAGGGTCTATGTTACTTGAAGCTTGCAGATACCTTTATCTTAGATATTTGCTGGTTGGACACAAAGGAGAAGCATAATAACAGTTTCAATTAGAAACAGTACCATAATAATATGATCGAAGTCAAAGATAAAATAAAAATAAAATTACACAAGAAAAAAAAGCAAACGAATTAAAGTTTTTGGGTCGTAGTTCGCCATGCGGGCCCAGTGCAGATTGGGAACTCCACACAAATCATTGAATTGCTTCGCAGGTTTGTGCAAGTTACCTCACAAGAGTATACAGGGTGGAAAGTTGAGATGGGACAGCAAAACTGGGTTAAGACACTAACTGTAGTTAAAATGTTTAGTTTTAAGTTGTCTACATACAGTTTAATGTTCTTTAAGCATAAAGGATTCATATTCGTAAAAAAACAACATGCGAAAGTTTCACTTTGCAAATTAGTACCCTACGAACTGTAGCGAAAAAGTTTTCTTTGATTTGTGGGTGTTCTAGTACTCTAAGTGTTTAATCCTTGATAGAAATGGGACCGATTGGCATTAAAAAAAGTCAAATCTGACGATTTTTTCGCTGACTGTAAATTTTATCAAAAATCTGTGAATGTCAATTGTCATCACTCAAAAAGTTAGTAAAGGTCTCCTAGAGCATTTTCGCGTAGCAGCAAGGGATCTAGTAGCTGCCCTTGCTGCGCCATCTCAATTTTACACTCTGTATATAGACATTTTAAATTGTCAATTAGATAGAGAGATCTGTTATGGACCATACGCTAGCTACGACGACCATAAAAAGTCCATACAAAATTAAATTATTCTAGAAAAAGATGGAATGCAAACTTCATTCGCTCATAGCTTGCTTACTTTTTAACAGTATATTCATGATTACGTAATTCGTTTTACGGGTATTTTCTAATTTTGTATCACGTTAATTATTTGAGAAAAAAATTGTGTCCCATCCCATGCATATTTCCTATTGTTTCTAGACTTTCAAAGTGACCGCTGAGCATTGCCTATATAGTCTGTATAGACACTTAGTTAAGTCCATACACATATTAAGCCCTCCACTCTGAAAGAGGGGTGCTTTAAGTACATCTTAAAGTCTTTGTCGTCTGTCTATTATTTATCACGCCCCTGACACGTACCTACCGCACACAGACTCCGTCTGCCTTGGGTTCTATCTATGACTTGGAAAGATATAATGCTCGAGCTATCGACCTTAGCCTGGTGTTTCCAAAACCGGAAAAATACATTATCTCGGAGGTGAGATCTACTTAACCAATTTAACAACCCCAAAATGGTTCTCTATCGTTTGCCCGAATTTCATATGCCATAATGTATCGTTTTCCCTAATTTTCATTTGCCATAAAGTAATTTATTTCTGAAATAGTATTTTCTTCAGAGTTGCTATTAAACTAACCTAACCTACTGCATTCTATAAGATGACATTTAAAAAATCCTGGAAACAGCACGGTTCTATATATTTTATGGCAAGTTAAATTTCGGGCAAGTAAAGGTATAACGCCCCAAAGCCGCCGAGCCTTGTCAAGATTTCTAAACATAATTTTATAATACGAGTAGTACGAGTATTAGCTAATAGGGGATAGACCTCCATAGTTGCGTCCGTCTCATAGATCTCTTCATGTTGGCTTCGGTCCCATGAATGCCTGTCAAATCACATACGAGTATGAACCCGTGATCGGAAACATCATCATCATAGGATGATAGATTAGTAATAATTACGATAAATTATTATAAATGTTATAAAACATATTTAGCCTACCATGAAGCTGGCAACAGTAGCCGACAAGCGGACGATATTTTCTGTGTGGGGCTTTCGAGGAGGAAAAATCGATCTCGCTTGGTCATTAGCATTACCTATTAGGGTAAATCGCTAGTAACTGGCCACCCTCCCGTGGCCATGTTATACTAAAATGATTAAATTTTGAATTCTATAATAAGTATATCCACACACAGTAAATCACCAGATAACAGCAGTTATCATCACAAGTATTACTCAACTATTATGTACAGTACATCGATTAAAGTAAGAGTTCATAGTGAAATGAGTTTGATTTTGACGAGGCGTTGAACTGGCTGGTTGCTTATTTTTTCTATTAGCGGACATGCATTTCAAATTAAGAAATTCTATTATAATTTGTAAATGTGGTCGTTAAAGGTATGAGAATATTTTTTTACTATTTTATTACATAATAATTTCAAATTCTATAACTTATTTCGATGGCTAATTTCTGAAATGTAATTTGACACTATTTTAAATACTAGCCACGTATGTCAGTTACTGAAAGGCTATAAAAATATGATTGGAAATAATTGAAAGAGGTTTGTTGCCTGTACCTTTGATGAATTAATGTTGGCTGGCTATTACAATACTTCGAAATCCCGAGAAATCTTTTTTTTTTTCAATGAGAAAGTCATCGCTTCTTTTGTTTTATAAAAGTAGACATCGATATTTCCCCCTTTGCTTCGTAGTAATATGCGAGTAAATAAAGATGAATAAAATATTTTATTCTCTACGTACACCAAGAAGCCTGTATTTGTGGGTTTATAGAAAACTACAAGATATACATACCTGAAAAATATGTATGTCATATTTGTTATTATCTTCACCAGGCAAGTTCCTCATCGGATACTGCAATGAGGATTGAGGATTCATTCCTAAAGAGTTTATTGAATCATTTTATGTAAGAAGCTTTTATTATGTTAAATAAAATTATTTGGCCAGTTATTAAAAAAAATGGCTAGTATTGAAAATACTGGCTAATAACTAGGTTAAACATAATGTCCAATAAAACAATAAAATATTTTAAGAAATGAATAATATAGAGGACGCTCTAGTAAACACATGTTCATTATTTTCAACATTCACTACTTCCCCGAAAGCAATAAAAAATGGTCGATATCTCTTTACAGGTGATCACAATAAACATTATAAGCAAGCTAGCAAGGTAGTAAAGTGGTCAGTTACTAACGATTTACCCTATCTCTTGGAAAACGCATGTTTTTGAATTATGACGGTTTTTTCATAGTGAAATATTTCACTATTTAGTTTATTTTCTACTCATAAACCCTGTGCTTAAAAATATGTACCTTCTCCTGAATCAACATAAATAACATGACATAGGCAGTGAGTGTTTTCTTTTTCTTTATGATTCCAATTTTAGCTTCAATCAGACAAATAACTAGGTTCCACGATTACCAGTTATACTTTTATACCTACCAAGTTTTCATAACTAATAGGTAACTTCTGTCACCTACAACGTTAATGGTTCTATTATTAAACCATCAAGGCTCGAATCTGAAAATAACTACAGACCTTCGGATTTTCCAAGGATTTTTCCTTTACGTATTCCATCATTTCAAAAGCGACTACGGGTATATCTTTAGCGGCCATTATTTACCTCATTTCATAGACACTTCCGCGGTTGTAAAACAAATCTAGCTCCCTTTTCAACAAGGCTTTTATTTCCAGTGAATGGCAAAGTGAGATGCGAGCTTTAGAAAGTATGTAGTGTTGTGTAGGTGTGCCTAGCGTTATTGGCTGGCTAGGCTGGTTGCCGTAGCGACCACCTTGCCAAGAGAACAGGAGCGCATTAATTCAGCGAAGCTCATTCAAACTGCGCAATACGCAGTACACGTGACCATTTCATGCGGAGGTATATCGGTTAATTAATATTGTTTTTCTACTCCAATACTGTTGGTTAATTAATATTGTTTTTCTACTCCAACTCGGTGATTTACTTAATCACAAACAGTAATGTAAGAACATACATAACAATATTTTGGAAAAGTCTATATTGTCTATTACCCATAACAACAGCATGTATCTTAATGTTGCTAAAACGATACTGCAACCACTTACTTTTTTTTATAAGTTTGTTCGTTCGGACAGACTAAGGTGCAGCCACTTACTTAATTCATATGGTTTTTATACAGAACAAAAACTTTCCGTACATAATTCATAGCTGCCAACATAATTAACACGTATTTTTAACATCGTCACTGGCAAGTTAATGTCAATTCAAAACATAATTTACTTTGGACAAATTTTATCATTTCATATTACCCACTCGTTTGTTGTTTGTTTCCTTTCTATTTACGTTGGCCATACTTTTTACAAAAGTTTAAAGTTTATTTTTCTCTCTAATTTTATATATTACTAGCTTTTACCCGCGGCTTCGCACGCGTAAACTATTCGGTGTGGTAGCTGCAATTGAAATTTTCTGGATTTTACAAAATTCCCCTGGAAATTTCCAAAATTTATATCGTGGTCTTCATTGAGGTTGTGTTGTGAATAACTGTACAAAATTCAAGACTCTAAACCCAGTGCTGAAGTTTAAAAAAAATTCCCTATCCAAATTCAAATGCAAAATACAAATTCAATTCATTTATTCAGTAAATAGGCCGCAATGGGCACTTTTACACGTCATTTTTTATACTACCAGCGCTTTCGGAAAGACCATCATTGCCAAGAAGAATGTGCCGCAAGAAACTTGGCAGAAAGTCATTTTTTCAAAATAAAATAATTGTAAATAAAATACTTAAAAACTACAGTATACAATTAAAGAAAAAAATACAAAATAATAATAATAATAATAATAATACAGGGATGTATGGGGTCCCTTAGTTACAAAACTATACCGTGGGAATATCGGGATAAAAAGTAGCGTACTTATGTGTTATTCCAGACATATGGCTACCTACATCCAAATTTCATGCCTCTAAGCCTAGCGGTTGTTATTTCGACATTTTATTCCTAGGTATCCCGTGGTAATATCGGGTCAAAAAGTCGTCTTTGTGTTTTTCTAGACATCCAGCTACCTACATACCAAATTTCATGACTCTAAGCTCAGCGGTTAATATTTCAAGATTTTATCCCTATCCCGTGGGAATATCGGGGTAAAAAATAGCCTATGTGTTATTCCAGAGGGCCAGCTACCTACATACCAAAATTCATGGCTCTAAACCCAGTGGTTGTTATTTCGAGATTTTATCCCTAGGTATCCGTGGGAATATCGAGTCAAAAAGCCCCTTACGTGTTATTCCAGAAGTCCAGTTACCTACATACCAAATTTCATGACTCTAAGCCCAGCGGTTATTATTTCAAGATTTTATCCCTATCCCGGGGGAATATCGGGATAAAAAGTAGCCTATGTGTTATTCCAGAGGTCCAGCTACCTACATACTAAATTTCATGGCTCTAAGCCCTGCGGTTGTTATTTCAAGATTTTATCCCTAGGTATCCCGGGGGAATATCGGGTCAAAAAGTCACCTATCGGTTATTCCAAACGTCCAACTACCTACATACCAAATTCCATGACTCTAATCCCAGAGGTTGTTATTTCAAGATTTTCTCCCTATCCCGTGGGAATACCGGGATAAAAAGTATCCTATGTTTTAATCCAGGTTATAAACTAACTTTTCGCCAAATTTCATCCAAATCCGTCCAGCCGTTTCAGCGTGAAGAAGTAACAAACATACTCACTCACTCACAAACTTTCACATTTATAATATTAGTAGGAAGTAGGATTTAATAAGTACTTAGTCGCAGAAAAAGTATTGTATGCAACGTTGTATAAGTTAGTCAAAAAAAGCTGGTGCGGTCTCTTCTTTCTTACGATATTCGCTACGCTCACATCGTACGCCACTCTCCTTTGTTGACCCTTTTTATACAACTGTTGCATAATCCATACTTTAATATTATACTTTATATATTTTATTTTATCCATACTAATATTATAAATGCGAAAGTAACTCTGTCTGTCTGTCTGTCTGTCTGTTACGCTTTCAGGCCTAAACCGCTGAACCGATTTTGATGAAATTTGGTACAGAGATAGAATAGACCTTAGGAAAGAACATAGGCTATCTTTTATTGCAAAAAAGAGACTTTAAGGGGTTGAAATAGGGGATGAAAGTTTATATAGTGGAAGTTCATCGCTGTCGAAGATAAAACCATGAAATTTGGCATTTAGGCACTTAATAAGAAATAAGTCGATATTTGTTTTAGTTTTTTTTATAAATTCGACCTGTCAGGGGAAGAAATAGGGGATGAAAATTTATATGGAAGGTCGTCATTATCGAAGATAAATCGATGAATCTTTATTAAACTTGCCATTTGGGCACTTATAAGAAATAAATAGATATTTGTTCAAGCTTATTTTGAAAACTTTACCTGAATGTTAGCAGAGAGGAAATGATGCAGTGTTAGCAGAGCCTTCTAAGCTCATAAGCAAAATGTACGCAATGTGGGGTCATTTTAGATGGCTTATATAATATATTCCTTATTGCTTATTGCACACCATAAAGCAGTAAAAAAACTTATAATATAAACACTTAGATTCACGGTAGACAATAGGCGGTCTTATCGCATAAAAGCGAGCGAGAGCGAGAGTGAGGTTAAATCGTGTTTCCTCTGTATATAATTTATAGAGTAAATCCTCAGATATCTTTTATATCATTATATGTGTATATTATATAGATGAAGCAGACGAATAAATTGCACCGATGCACAAAGACTAAAAATACCAGGGTAATATAATCATGCCAGAGCCTGAGTGCACGTAGGTGCAATTTAATTACTCTCACGTCTATGGTTGCCTAGTACCCGGCTCGCTAGGCACCGGGCAATAGGCGTGGCGGCGGTAACCATGGCAGCCGCCGGATACGCCGCCATTGCAGGGGGGCTAAGAATCCACCTGAAAATGCCAGATGCAGTTAGCAAACTGTATTAAAATCCGTTTAACGTGGACAGACAGACGACGGGCGATGATAAACTTAATGATACCTATACGTGTATAAAGCTTTTCGTTCGCGGCGCTGCACTAAAACAACATTGATTAATTTCTGCATATGTAGATCAGTAGCTGACTAGAAGATGAGGCCCTTACGGAATAGAAGTTTGATGCCCAAATTGTATAAGAACATTTGTGGATGATTCTTAACATCACTATATACGTACCTACCGACGTTAAATTCGCTGAAGCATTGCGTACGTAGCTACATTAAATCAAAGTGCAATTAGATTCTAACTTGTGTTAGCGACACGTTACGTTGCGTTGAGTCGCGTCGTCACCACGGATTGTACGCACGCAATGACACGCATAATGGCGTAAATACTTATACAGGGTGGAAAAAATCTATGGGCCCCGGAGGGCAACTACCTTAAATAAATCCTTTAGTAGGCTAATTGTACTGAAAGGAAACATATATTCCTTTATTTTTAAAATGAAACAAAACTGCATTCAAAGATTTTCTAAACTTAGCTTGTCTTACCCAGGAATCGAACCAACTAAAAATTTAAAAATAAACACTCGCTATTTTATTATACGAATCGATAGGATTATTGTTCAGGATAAAATTTCTCTAACAAACATTTGGCCTTACACTCATCTGTTGTACGACAAACCATGAAATAGAATATTTATTAACATTACCTAGTACTGTTCACTTGCAACAAGTATACGTTATAATTTTCTTTTCTCTCTAACATCCAGACTAAATATTTTGTGTATCGTTTAGAGCAACTGAATAGTTAATTTATTAAAACTCTTTCTCTTTTCATTATCTATCTAAGTAAAATAATGTTTCATGTTTACATGTTCTTCATATTGATGATAAAATAAAATTAATATTACTTTTAACTCTTTTTTTATTTCAAATACCATAATGTTTTACTTAGATAATTTTATCCTGAACAAGAATCCTATCGATTCGTATAGTAAAATAGCGAGAGTTTATTTTTTAAAATTTTTAGTTAGTTCGATTACCGGGTGATACAAGCGAAGTTTAGAAAATCTTAGAATGCAGTTTTGTTTTTAAAAATAAAGGAATGTTTCCTTTCAGTACAATTAGCTAATTATAAGATTTAAGGTCGTTGCCCTCCAGGGCCTATTGATTATTTCCATCCTGTATATACACTTATTTATGTAATGTAAATTCGTTAGTATTTTACCTGCTACTCTTGTGGTTCAATTCTGGAAATTTCCGCTTATGTAAACAATACTAGCCCTCGCACCAAACAACAACTTTGCGGTCTTACAGGACAGGGTACGAGTACCTACTTAACATTATTCACACCATTGAAAAAAGTACAAGATGTTTGTACAAACAAATAATACAAAAATATTTATTTGCTTAATAATTCACAAGTTTACAGTATAGTTATGCCCAGCGGACCCCAAACTAGGCTAAGCCTGTATCTTGGGACCCTGGAGTACAATATGTGAAACAATACAAAAGAAACAGAATAAAACCTAATTTAGTCCTGAAAACCTAAATTACATTAAAGCATTTTTGTAGGTGCGACCATCGCAATATCCCCGTTAATTAAACCTATCTATACAAACCTTCTTAGCTAAGGAAATACGTACATACCTTAAGCTCGTAAATAGTTATAAAGTGTAAGTTTGCTAGCTGCATAACAATAGACAAAAAGCAATCCCCTAATGCCTACATTAGATAATTACTCTTATTGGAATTCACATCCCCAAACCGAAAGGGATATTCCATTTGATTCCTGATCCCTTTAGTGTTGAATATAAAATCACCCGGTACATAGGGGTGGTGCCAGACGGTTGGTATCCTAAAGGAACTAAATATAATCAACACGTCTCTCGCCGCACCCAGACAAACCCGTCTGATGTTCATTATGTTGTGAAGCTTTGCATACTCACAAGTATGGCCTTTGATATTGTTATTTATGGCTATGTCTATCGGATAGCATAGTGGTTAGAGAACCTGACTACGAAGCTTGAGGTCCCGGGTTCGATTCCCGTGTCGGGGCAGATATTTGTATGAAAAATTCGAATGTTTGTTCTCGGGTCTTGGGTGTTTAAAAGTATGTATCTATATCTATATAATTATATTTATCCGTTGCTCAGTACCCATAACACAAGCTTTGCTAACCTCACTTTGGGACTAGGTCAATTGGTGTGAATTGTCCCGTGATATTTATTTATTTATAGGAACGCAAAAAAGTGAATAATAATGACATGTTTTACGTATTGGTAGATTTCCATGAATATTGGCTATAAATTGTAAGAATTTCATCTGTGTGTGATGGCGGACACCGCATCCAAATCTGTTGCGTGGTGTAGGAGTTAGTGGATATACAGACAGATAGAGGCAGAAACCGATTTTTATTCTATGTCATAATAACATATCTACATTGTATCCACCGGTGTCCGTGATCCGACAACATCGCTATATCCAGCGATGTCGGCCGCCAAGTGATTTGTTCCTTTAGCTTTGCAATGCACTGACATTTCTTTTATTATAGCAATGCACCGAGGAAGGGAGGAATAACGCATTTTACCGTGGGGTAGGTCCGACACGCCATCGCCACTGCAAGGTGCCATCGAGACACTTTAATTACGCGAACTCAGACTTCACGCGATAAAACTTAAATCAGTTATCCAACGCTGCGTTTTTACGCTGCACTTGTCGTCACTTGCAACAAAGCCAGTCATGGATGCTGAGCGCAGTGCTCACAATCGTAAGACATTGCGTGCATGCATTGCCTGCAGCCAAATTATTGGACTTCCCGAAGAAACAAAGCCAACGCTAGCTGCTTTAGGTATAGTTTTTGTGCAAGCGTGTCGAGCGGGGCAACGAATAGGGAGTGTTTACTGACTTACGATCGATTGCGAGGTAATAGTAGACAGATGTTTCTAGTTGACTTTCTAAGAGCTACACTGATGAAAATCTAGTTATTCGTTTGTTCGTTGATAAAAATGTAAAATTCGTTCAAAGTTTTCGTGAATAGCTTTGGTAGTATATATATTTTAACATTACAAGTTTGTTACAAACAATTTTTTTAAATAGGGAACCGTGTAAGTACCTATTAAGTTTCAAAGTGTTATGTTTTTGTTAGAAACAAGTGTCCTCCTCCACAAGCTAAACCGTTGACATCAAAATCTGAAAAAAAACATGGTGATACTTAAATAATAATGAATTTAAAAGTAAAACTATCACGGCCTAGCAAGCTTTATACCTAAATTAATGAGGAATATATGCCGCATATTGTAGGGACACCTATGGTAATTTGGTTACATTTAGTAGTAACTCGTGCATTTGCTCTTGAAAATTATCATTTGGTGAAGTGGAACCTAATGGAACTGATTATGAATGATTTGACCAAGATTTGAAAAGAAGGGATTTTCCCAACGGAGCTACTACTCAATAACAAGTACTTCACGGGTTGTTAGTTAACGCAGTTGCTAAGCAATTTATGCTCATCGTAATGCATATGGTGAAATGGAACTGTCTGAAAATGTCTCTGCATCGGAAAAAGCAATCTCTCGTAAAAGGTCGTCACCTTGCTCGACAGCAGTTGACATTAAACATTATTTATCTTAGATATTTACACTAAAAAGCGTGAAAAAAAATGTATATCAAAAAATTTAACCGACTACAAATAACCATGAAAATATTTTTCTACCAGCCTGAAGTCGGTGCCTCAGCACGAGCCAGCAGGAGTCGATCTATAATCGTCTACCTCACCTTCATCTATAGTATTGGGCTTCAATCAGTCCTGCTGGCTCGTTCTGACGCACCGACTTCAGGCTGGTAAAAAAATATTTTCATGGTTTTTGTAGTCGGTTAAATTTTTTGTTATTATTTTTTTTACATTTTATTTTTAAGATACAGAATCGCATACGACTTACCTTAAGGGACTTGGTTTTAAAGAAAATGAAACACTTTTATAAGCAATATTATTAAGTGTAATTAGATTAATTAGATTTTTTCATTTTGAAATGCATTTATTGATACACCTAATGCAACAATTGATATAATTTTCATTACACACTAATTTCATTCATTTGAATGATTATGAATACCATAAAAAACCTATGTTCTTATACAACTAGTTTCAAGATTGGTTTTTTGGAATCTTTTTGTATTTTTTATTTCAATTCCAAATTTTTTCCATCCATCAGTGGTGTAGCGGTATAGCACGCGGTACGGATTACCGAGGACCTTGGTTCGATTCCCAGTGATGGTATTATTTTTCTGTTTTTTCTGTGCATCTATATTTCAGTTTGTATTTTCAATTTACAACTAGTTTCCACAAACCGCTATTACACTACAGCATATCTACTCGCGTCCCAGACGGCGGCATATAGTACGGTACGGTGAATAACTCACGTCCGCGCCGCACGCCGCACCAAAATGCACGTAGCTGCATAAAGGCACACAGCTATACGGAAGTGGTTATACAACACACGCCACGTTTTTTAGATTGCTGTTTCGTTTTGGTTGTTTACGTGGAGGTTATTTTTAGCGGTTTTATTAGTGCTATTTGTGTGGTACCTATACAATACTTAGTTAACGAGAGGCCAATTTTGTAATCAATTCTAAGCAGACAAAGTCATGTTTTATATCTCATGAAAACATGTACTATTATTTAAATTGATTTGAGTTTACATCCAAGTATCATTTAATCATATGTTAGTACTTCCAGAAGCCACACAAACGTTTGAACAGCTGTTATGCAGACTGTTTAACACCAATCGTGTTTTAAATACTGTTCTACAGCTTAAGGTATTATCGTAATCCTTAGTCCACTAAACGAGTTGGATGTACGGTACTATTCAATGGAAAAAAACAATTGTGTAAACAATGTGGTGACTGACATTTACACTTGACTGACGACTGGCTGACTGACTGACTGACGTTGGCTCTAGTGATGTGAAAGCTCTTTAAGATACTTCAATCAGCAGTAAATAATTATTTGAATTTACTCATATTTCATTATTTAATGAAATCCCTAAGTTTAATTTTAAAAAATGGCGAATCACGTATTCTCTTAGTCCTGTTCAAGAGTCATTCACAATGTTTCCATGTCCCTTTTAACTTAAAATGTTTAATAGCATTTTCAAGAAGTTTTAGAATTATATCTTCAAATATATACCTAACGTTTCTTCCATACAAACTTACACTTCATGTTCAAAACTTACACTCCCCTTTATACCCCTTTTAGGGTAGAATTTTTAAATGGTGAAACATGTACATCCACTTATATTTTTTGACGTATATTTTCCCCAAGGTCTATGATGGAGTATTTTAGAATTAAAGGGTCAGTTAAAATATGGATTAATTTAGATTTTTTTGCTGCTTAAGTAGCGTAGTAGAAAAAGCCAACCTGAGATATGTGTGCATAGGAGAAATTTGTATCTTGACTCCTGTCCAACGGTGGTGTAGGGGTTATAGTACGCAGTACGGATTGCTGAGGACCTAGGTTCGATTCCCAGCGCTGGTCTCTTTTCTCTGGTTTTTCTGTGCATCCATGTCTCAGTTTGTATTTTCGATATAATTTAGAAGAGGCATTTTTTAAATTTACATAAGACAGGGAAATGAGAGTAGACACAGGGAATCATCAAAATGATTTTTTGGTCCAACAATGGACTCCACAGTAAATATGATACTAGTAAATAGAAATCTACATAATTTCTACTAAAATACTATTTTATCGTCCAACTAGTGTTTACCCGCGGCTTCGCACACGTAAATCATTAGGTCCAGCAGCTGAAATACCGGATTTTTAAAAATTGCCGTGGGAATTCCCGAAAATTAAATCGTTGTTTTCATTGACATTACATTAAAAACAATCCAACGGTTATTAGTTCGAAAGTTATCCCTATCTCGTGGGAATATCGAAATAAAAAGTAGGCTATGTTTTATTCCAGATGTCAAACTATCTACATACCATTTTCATGACTCTAAGCTGAGCGGTTGTTATTTCAAGATTTTATCCCTATCCCATGGGAATATCGGATAAAAAGTATCCTATGTTGTAATCCAGGTTATCTAACTTTTCGCCAAATTTCATCCAAATCCGTCCAGCCGTTTCAGCGTGAAGAAGTAACAAACATATTCACTCACTCACTCACAAACTTTCACATTTATAATATTAGTAGGATTAGTAGGATATAGTAGGAAGTAGGATAGTAGGATAGGACTAGAAACTTTTATAAACCTTCATTAAATAGTGTAACTTAACACAAATAATAATATCTACGAATAAATTAATTTGCAGAGCCAGCCATAATTATCGGTAGGTAAGGTTGGTTCAGTCAAATAATTAATTTTGTTGGTACAGCACTAAATTTCCAGAGACTAGACCGACCATAGACCAACTTCGGTGAGGAAAAAATTATCATGTCAATTTGACAAATATAACGGATTTTCGTCTTCCAATTAATTCTATAAAATAAACATATTTACACGATTATTTAATGATAAATGGTTGTTAAAAACAGTGGTGAGGTCATTGAGATGTGAATATGATCGGGATTGGCGTTCAAATGCAAGTAACTACGGAGTAATCGTGAAAAATTGCTTTGTTTACACAATTGATTTTTTCCATTGAATAGTACTTTATATTGTCTAGTCTGATTGTATGACAGCTAATGTCGCCCATAAGCAATAGGATTAGTAGCTACTTAATCAAACAGCTTAAGCTTAATTAATACCTTATAATTTAGACATCCGTTCGAAATCCATTTCCCTTAAGAGTACAACCGACAGTTTTCTCTTCACTACCTACATGTTTGTATAAAACAACATAAATAAATTATTTGAAACAAAAATTTTGTTTGTTTTTGTGATTATAATATGACATGGTAGATAAAAAAAAAAACTATAACTCATTTTTCTATTAAAAATATAATTTAATATAAATAGTTGCCAGTAGGTAATGAACCGAATAGTTCCGTGACCGGCTGTATTTAACTGCAAAAGTTACGTACGTGACTATTATTGCCGAATCGAAGCTGCATCTTTATGCGGTCTTTACCGGTTATTATCGCAATTGTCACCTATTTCTAACGATGGCTTTAATTAAAATCGATTATGATTTTAGGAGTTTTAATTTGAACAAAAAAAAGAGACTATTGAAGTCAGACCAGGCACGGTGGAGCAAAATATAAGGTATAGCCGGCGGCAGTTTTAACAGTTCTTTTGTGTCTGGCAGCGGACAGGCCAGGCAGTGCCTAATGAAAACTGTTCAAGTTGCGCTGATTACAAATCGCATGCTTTTAAAGTCATGCTCTCCTGGTACCTTTGCATCACCAATGTTAATAATAATAGACCTGATAATCTAAAAGCAAAAGCCAAGATTTTTTCTCAGCTAAGGTATGGTCCGGGTGCTCGTCACTGTCCCACTAGTTGAAAATTTTAGGGCTCAAATAATAAAAAAATGATTACCCGTATGTTTTCCTTTATTATTAAAAAAAAAAACTTTGTTTTCTGTGTTTCAATGACCGGCTGGGCGATTATTACAGCGTTTCAACCGTCTCATTTTTCTGGACACTTTTCTGTAATAATGGCCGAAAATTCTGAATGATACAGTTTTTGTGATTCTTGGTGTATTTAGTTTCTACCCTAATTTTTGTTTTCGTTTTAGTATCACGGCCGCCGCATGTTTTGCGCTCGCAATTGTAATATTAACGCTTATGTATAAGTACTTACCCGTAATTTCTCAAGTAAGTGAATTGTAAAATTCTTTTTGAGAATAAATCATCTTTAAACCTAAACCTAAACCTAGTTATTTGGTAAGAGCACAGGAACTAACAAATAATCTTAAAAACGACATCAAAATCTACAGCCAATTCGTAAAAAATGTGACCAGATAAATGAGGCGGTTGAAACGCTCGAATAAACGCCCGGCTATTATTTCTCGTTAATAGACACAGTGGGAAATGAAGGCTCTTAGTTATTAATATCAAGTAAAAATGAAATATTTCCAGTCGTTATGTGACGGAAATTAGAGCACGGTTCGGCGGCTCCCGCGCTGCGCTGATCTATGAGTAACAAGAATTCTAGGAAATAGAACGAAGTATTCAGTCCGTGCCGCGCCTGGTTTTAGAATAGGACGAAAGATCTCTTCCCGTGGGTTCACTATACTGATCCTTAACCAACAACCATTGTGTCAAGAGTGTACAGATCTACTAAATAATGTTTCACCATTGTAAGCCTTTTTTGTGAGACATTAATCGTCAGTATAGTTGTGTTCAGTCTTTCAACTTGACCGTGTTGTTCAGGATTATGTAGTGTCCAAAATTAGATTAAAATTTCTCTGCTACTACTAATCTTTGAAATTCATCCGTACCGTACCAGGTTTCAGAATAGGACCAACCCATTACTTCCCGTGGTATCGTAAAAGGCGATTAAAGGAACTGATGTGAGAAAAGTAGCCTCTCTATTACAAACCACCAACTCAGGACTCCAGCACTGCGGTGTAGAAGGCAAGGGGCAACCAACAACACTATTTTCTCAAGAAAGTCGTCATGGAGTGGAGATTCACTTCTGATCCTCATTCGACGCCTACGACTACCTGTCAAGAGTGTAGCGACTTTGAAGAAAATCCAGTGGAGGCGAAAATATAAACTGATAGAAATCAATTATTGGCTTAGTATCGCGGTTGCTGTTGTAATTACATAGCAATGTTACTTATATAAAAAAGTCAGGAGTATCTACTGTCATCTAGTTTTTATACCGTTAAACCGTTATGTAGATGCGTAGTTAAGCAGAAGCGAAGAATTCCATGGATGGGCGTCACTTTTAATAGGTATTGTCTCTAAATCGCATATGCCGTCCTGTCTTGTTATAAGCCACTCTATATAGAACTATATCTTGCTGGCAATTAATGCTTGTCTTGCATTCTCAGTTGTCTGTAGAAGTAAACACGAGTCAAGCAAAATATCCATTTCATTTGTTGTAACTTAAATCACATTTATACTAACTATCCTGACTAATATTATGAATGCGAATGTAAGTAAGTACGTATGTTTGTTTTCATCACACTTGCTCGTAAACAGTGTCGTAACATGCAGGCTACCTTAGTTGCAACCCCCCAAATAAAACCCTCGACCTTAATGTGCTTGTCATGAAACCCGTGGTCTGTAAATGAGTCGTTGCGCGTACACATTTTCATGTCATGAAGCCCAAGGTCGGTAAATGAGTCAGTGCCCGTACTGATGGCGCTGCGCCGTGCCGCGTGCCCGTGCGCGCGCTGCTGCATGCAGCACTACATGGACCACATGCACACGCACGTTGCGGCGCATGCCGAGGGAGGTTGAGGGCGACGTTGCCAAGAGCACAGCCTAAGGTATCGCCAATATTTGGAACAATTATATTTTTTCTTTTACAAATATAAAATTTTACTTGCAAATGTGATGAAAAACATTGTATGTCGCATGGGCGGTACTAGAATTACGAACATCGACTCATTAAAGCCCTCAGTCTTCGACTTCGGGCTTCTAATAGACTCTCGTTCGTAATTCCTTATTTACCGCCCTTAAGACACAATGTACTATTGTTTGTCACGCTTTCTTTTACGCGTGAAGCACTCAGTGGATAGTGATGAATTTTGATATGGGGATAGCTTGAGACCTTGATAATGATGGTGATAATGACATAGGATAGTTTATATACCCAAGTTCTCGCGGGCGCGTAATAACTATTTTTTCGCAGAAGAAGTCGCGGACAAGACCTAGGTTAGGTTATACAAAAACCAGGCACAACTGTACAAAATCCAATTCTTAAGTTGTTCTAAACAATAAACATAAAACCGAAACATTAATTCCGCTGCAAATTATGTAAACTTATATGAGTGAGAGCATACATACATCGGAGATATATGTTCTCGTATAGCTATCGAAAAAACAAAGAAACATCGAAGTCAGTCATTAAAAAAAAACAATCTTTATTATAGAACCTATTCTTTTAAGTCAGTTATACCTACGTCTGTTTACATGGATTCCCTTTGGTACACCCTCTTTCCCACAACCTAAGTGCAAGTCTTCCTTTGTGATTCCACAGCTGACAGCGGGCGAGGGAATTGAATCCAGCTTCCCTGTCTGTAGTCTAGTCTCTCGTTATTGGATTGTCGGCTATAGACCCTAGACTAGACTATAGTCGGCTACAGTAGATAGACGAGTACCACTAGCATGCAAAGCAGTGATGTGTGGTTTAAAAGAGGTATAATGTATATTGTAAATGTTCTAGATCGACTGTGAGAACAATAGAGTTCGCATGTATTATTAGGACACAATTTTAATATAACGTTTTAAACTTTCGTGATTTTCACTCATAGTCAAAATACAACCAACGGGACACGGGGTGATAAGTCCCGTTGGTGGTATTTTGACCACAATTTTAATGGCGTTAAATTCTTACTAATAACTAGCTGTTGCCCGCGGCTCCGTCCGCGGAGAATTCGTTTATCGCTATCCCGTGGGAATTATGCAGTTTACTGGGATAAAATATTTCCTATGTACTTCCCCGGGACTCAACTATCTGTATACCGACCGAACTTTATCTAAATTGGTTTACACTTGAAGAGGTAACAAACAAACAACCAAACTTACAAACTTTCGCATGTATTTATTAAACCAGAAAGAATGGCCGAAAAATTAGTTTTTATACGAGGGCGTGCAATACTAATACTACCAGCGTTTCGGAACGACAGCTATTCTCCTAATTATATTTCTTAAATACATTTCCAGCATTAACACTAAATATCTGGATGACGCTGTTCCGGATTTTAACGCGATATTAATCTTAAAACAGAAGTTATGAACTTAGAGATAAAATTGGATTTTGCGAAGAATAAATCATAAAGTCAAAATCAAAGTGAGTTCACAGCCTTTATTAAATGTTCCATAAAGTGAATTAGAACGGGAGCTCTGATCACAACAACCCTTCAATTTGTGCCAATTAAAGTGGAGGGTTATCAATGGAGTCTCAGTTATCAAACGCGGCACTCTGAGGGATTTAGTTGAAGACTGGCAACCCGGCACCTGCTGTGAGGATTACGTCGCCGAGGGCCGCTGCGAAATACAAACGCCTTCGTCTCCCTAAACCACATTCAATTTAAAAAAAGGTACCCATACAACACAATCGAGGTTTACCTTGCCGTAATCACATAAAGCCAATCCGATTGTGTAATACCTACCTAACGTCAAAAGCTTGGTCACAAAAAACCGAGCTTCAAAAGTTGCGTAAAGCTGAATCAACGCAAACTCCTGTTTCACCTGCGAAGTATTTATCAACTCTCTGCCATAAAGCCCACATTCGGCGTAACTCGGCAACCTTTCATAACGTAACTTTTTCTGTTTAACAAACTAATTACATAAGGCAAATAAAATTCTAATAAAGCGGAGTATTCGTTGCGCGGGCCGGGGTGCAGGGTGCAGGCAGCGGGCGTTGCCAGGCAACCGGCGGTTGCAGGAAACTGCACAATCGATGTTGCCAGACGCTCCGCCGCCGCCTCTGGATCAATGTGTCTCTAGTACTACGCCCGGGCCCGGGAAACCTACCTACTGGCGCCTGTGTGCGTGTGACGCCTATCGCCCTCTCTATCCACCGCCCCCAGCCCCGCTGGAGCTCTGAACTCGTCCCGCCTCGCTCCCGGCCGCCGAGCGCGCCACTCGGCCCGCGAGGACTGGTAGCTCACACTCCGCTGGTCGCTCTAGTGGTATGGTATGGGAGAAATTTCCCCGGGCTTTTCGTTGGTGTGCGTCCGCTTCGCCTGTGTGGGTCAAACTGGTGTTCCATTTTCAAACGTTCACGTCGGGAAACTCGTGAATCGGTTATCTGTGTGCAGTTGTTATTGTGAGTGCGTTCGGCAGCGGGACTATTGTTTGTTTTGTTATCATCGTACCGGGCGCGGACGCAGCAACACTGACTGATACCGCGTACATAGGAACTGCTGGAACCCAGCCGATACATAATTGGGGCTGTATGAGCCGGTCGTGTTCGTGCGGTCGTCTGCGGCTATTCAAATACGTTGGAGTCACTGTACTGTACCCGACCCGACGAAGAGCGAATACAATATATAAGGCGCGCGGTTTCCTGGTTGCGCAAAGATAAGCGATTTTAAAGCTTCTTATGAAAAAGAAATTAAAAGAGACGCTAATAATAGGCTTTTCCGAGGATAAGCTATTGAACTATCACTTGGAAATCGAATGCATAAGCGAAATCATATCACGATTTCAGCTGCGAAACATTAATTATCGTTATAATTTGTCAACGGTATTTTCCATTTTCTACGTATATATAAATGAATGGCAAGTACGTGATTCTCGAGAATAACAGTGTAGAGTAAACAGAGCCCAGGGGGAGTATTTTTTTGGAAGCGGCAGGGCGGGTGAAAATGGTTCTTGTTATGTCTGTTATTGGGTTTGTATTAGGATAGCTAACTAGCTGGGGGAGGGCTATTGACAGGGTTTTGATGACTGGAGGAATATTGGGATATTCGGGAGCGCTTTCAGGCGGTCAGGGGTCCTCCGCGAGAGGGCTCTTCCGATGCAAGACGAGTCAATTAAAGTATCCGCCATTTCATCAGTTTTGAAGTTTTTTTAATTGGAAATGAGTACAACTTGAATGAGTTGTACGCATTTGCGTAACTCGAGTGCTTTGGGACAGATGATGAGCCGGTGAATAAGATGGGGGGGGGGATACGTTAAGTACTCAGTCGTTGACAATATAATCCAATGTACGAGTATAAACTACACAGCGTGAACTTTCAATGAAATGTAGCTTTTGAATGGGAATAGTTTAATTTCAGTTGCTTTTGCTGGTGGTCTGTATAAAAAAAATACGGCTTACATGTACTATGACTCAAAGTATTAATTCAAAATACACCAACCATAATCCAATAACCATAACACAGTCGATTAGTAAACCCAGCGAAAAAACTTCATACTTATAAAAAAAATATACCTACTTAGATAAAATTTGGAAAGATAATATCACTGAAACATTTATCTACTTCTGTCATTAAAATTTTCGAATTAATAAACATATTGATTAAGAATCTTAATCAACGCCAGGTTGCAAGATCGCAAAATTACAAAAACTGTGGAGAATAGACCAATATATTTCGATATTTCGTACACATATGTATAAGACCTATAAAAGTAGGTACGTATTTTATGTTTACGAAATGGGAAAGTGAAATGGAAAGTTTTGTGTGACATTTCCTATGAGTAATGAGTAATTATGATAAATGTTTCGAGGGTGGGCAGGGCGACTCATAAGGGCGTAACTGATGCGTCAAAACATGATTAGTATGTGTACCTACCTACATTACGATCGCTAAAACTGTTATACACTTTTGCAACTACAAATGATACACTCACTACACATGGATACCATTTGAGCTTTTATTTTTACTGGTCAATAAATTGTTCGCATAAACGTAACATTGATATAACGGCAATATATAAAATATCATAAATCTAACAAGGCTTTATGAAACTATCGGCGAAATTTGTAAAAAAAATATGGCAAGATCTAGGTTTTTAACTAAAAAATTATACTGTGCATTTAACGTTGAAAAATAACAAATTCTTAGCTAAGAATAGGTAAATTCATATATCACAGATAAACATAAAGTTTTCTCAAATATTTCGTTCACTATATTTTAGGTCGAATGAGAAGACTGTTACCGTACGATATTACATACAAACTATTTCGACAAATTCGAAGCAAACCAACACTCTGTTATACATACTCAGGTTATAAGTATACGAGAGCAGGTATATATGTATTACTTTAGGTACCTTCAGTATCTAGCCGGAGCAGGTTGTATACAATTTATCGGAGGTATATATATATCAGTAGATAGCGTCTTTATATTTCCTGATGTTCCGTGACGTCCGTGTTCCTCATTGCACCCTTTCCTTCCGGTTTGGTTGAAAATGGATGCATATAGCAAAGTTAGTCGTGACTGTCTTGCTACCTTTAAATCTGCATTTCAGATACAGAGATAATACGCCGGCAGCTTCAGTTCAGACCAGTTGCTTGTGTTATTCAATTAAACTCTGAAAAAACAAAAGGCAATTTATTCATGCTTTATACAAAATACACCTAAATATTAAGGTCGACAAAAATGCTTTCCAACGGGATCAGCACCATCTTAACACGAGTGCATGATGAAGACTCATAGAGGGAACACTAGCTAGACGGTTGTAAGTTTAGTAAAAACAAATAAGTGTGAGTTGCAATAGCGTCATTATTACAACGTTTGTTACTAATCATTTTCGTGGTCACTTTTCTGTAAAATTTTTAGAAGATTCGGATACCTACAGTTTTTCAGTTATCTGGTAGACGTACTATCAAATTATCGAAAACGAAATCAAATCTACATCATCATCATCCCTTTTAGGGATAAGCTCGCCTTTGCTCTGCTTTCTGTGTATTTGTATTTATTTTTATTTTATTTTTATGTGCAATAAAGACTTTAATTACATACATACATAAAATCTACAGGCAATTCGAAAAAAAATGTGCCCATAAAAGTGAGGCGCTTGAAACGCTCCAAAAATGACATAATAACTTAAAGTTCCGTCGTACAGACTGGCTAAAACCAAAAAGTCGTTTCTGCGAAATTGCATATTGTTTTTATAATAAAATTCCAAAAAATATTACCAATGAAACGGATAAAAAATTCAGATCTATTGTCAAGAAGACATTAATATCTAAGGCGTATTAACAAGTTAATGATTATCAGCCTTATTCATAAAAAATCCTTAATTGAGGTTTGATCGGTCTGTTACTTAGCAGACTGATTAAGCTTGTTAGACGGTTGTCAAGAAGTATGATTCATAAACGCTTGCTAGCAGTCTGCTAGTTGTTGAGCTGCTGATAGACGGATTAGACGCGTTATTTGGCCACCTTGACAAATCAAAGACAAAAAATGGCCTAATCGATAATTAAAAAAAAAAATTGACAGCAGTGACAGCAAATTACCAGGAAAAAAAATAAAAAGCGAGATGTTTGTTTTCCCGCCATTTCCGATCCGCATGTTTATGTTGTGCAAAAAGCCATAATTATGTTAATCATCCTTATTTTTTTTTCATATTTATTGTTAATTTATTGTTGCTAATTTAGAGGATTTTTAAATACAAATTCCTGAAAATAAATTTTCCTGTTTTTTTTTTTAATCTGCGTAGCCCTGCCTTCACTATAAATATCTTCGGTACCTATGGTTTTTTGCTCTAGTCAAAGTCAGCTGTTCAAACTTGTGGCGGCCATTTTGTGACTTAGCAGAGAGATAAAGGAGGGTCTACGGTCCACTAACTTTAGCAGAGCTTGATCGACTGATTAGCGCTAACAGACGTTTATGAATCACGTTTTTTAGCATCGGGCCTTCAAGGAGCCTTCAAGGAGGCTCTAATTTTTTATGAATAAGGCTGTATATCATGGACAGGGATATTTGGAAATAATGCCGGTCCGCATTGGCGATCCCTTACTTCAAAGAGCGAACCTACCTACTGTGTTAAAAAATGACCGAATGATGAATCATGATGTGTGATGAATGAATGATGATGATTATGTACTTGTGATGTATAGATATCATTTAACAATATTGTAAATCTATTTAAAAAAATATATACCTCGTTTCTTCATTCTCCTTAACAGAGGTTTTCCCGAACCGGTGGTAGTTTTTTTTTGACATTCATAAGTGCTTGTTATAGCCTAAACCGAATAAAGATATTTTAACTTTTCACTTTGAATTTTGGTACAAGTTTTCGAATGCCATAAAGGTTTCCAGCTCTCTCTCTCTCTTCCTAAAGTGACCCTTATTTATTAAAATAGGCGTCAAAATTAACACTGGGTCATTGTCATTGGTGCTGCATTCACAAAAACACCAAGCACTATTTGACTTTGTCCCACTCATCTCATTTATCAAATGGTTTCGCTTAACCGTTTCTAACTTCAGAGTGCAGTTTGACTATGACAACGTTCTAACTTGCTGGACCACTGAGCACTGGCCCTTTTGCACTACTGCAGCGCACACAAACAAACAATATGAAATGTTTACTTTTAAGTCTGGACTGATGTTTTGTATAGGTATACCTGTATCTTTGGGGGCGGCAGACGTGAGCTTGCCTTCGGAATCCAAAAGCTTAATGGTTACTTGACCTGAAATGTAAATTTCAGATTTTTTATTTTTTATTTATGACGGTGGAAGCAGTAACACTTCCACTGAACGTAGATAATAGTTAGTGTTTAGTTTTGTAAATAAGGGACCGCATACATCCCTGTATGATTATTATTATTGTTTTTTTTTTATTTAATTGTATACTGTAGTTTTTAAGTATTTTATTTGTAATTATTTTATGTTGAAAAAATGACTTTCTGCCAAGTTTCTTGGGGCGCATTCTTCTTGGCAATGATGGTCTTTCCGAAAGCGCTGGTAGTTTCAAAAATTACGTGTAAAAGTGCCCATTGCGGCCTATTTACTGAATAAATGATTTGAATTTGAATTTGAATAATCTTGATTGTGTGTGTTTGCAGTACCAAATAAATGTTTTTGTCTATCTATCTATCTATATATCTTTAAATTTTTATTTGCCAAGATGTATCTAACTTTGGACAAACGTTGATATCCCGTGTAGGTAACGCTTCGGAAAATCCCACGTGATTCATGCTCTCAATCACCCATGGCAGCGCAGGCGGTGTGACAACCTTAGTCGTAACGTGTAAATGTTTGCAACAAACTCGTTGCAAAGTATACATCTCTTGAGCTTAGAACATTCAAAAAGTTCACACTAACCGTGCAAGTTTGTATAAGATAGCAATTCACAAAGTATGGTCCGCAAAGCCCTGGGGTTCCGCGAATCTACAGCGGGGCCTCCGCGAACGTACTGACTATAGCTAAAATAATCTAACCAACTTAGAAAAGTTCGCGGACCGGCAAGCGCAGCGTAGGACGTCCACCAATGATATGGATTGTATGATCTGGTTAAATCGCGGGTTCACGGTGGATGCAAGCCGCTTCCAGCCGAGGTAACTGGAGGTCTATGGGGAGCCCTATGTCCAACAGTGGACGTCCTACGGCTGATATGATGATGAAATAAGAAAAGTTGCAAAACCCACGACACTGTTATTTCAAAGTTCAATGTCTCAAAAGCGGCTGAACTAATTGTAACAAAACATAGCTAAGAACCTCCGCAAGTAAACTCGCTTTCACGTCAAAAAAACGAGTTAAAATCGGTCCATCCCTTTGAGACCTACGATACCACAGATGTACAGACAGACAGATAGACATTGGCGTCTAAGTAATAACACCCCTCTTTTTACGTTGGGGGTTAATAAATACATTAGGTAACTGACTGTAATTACTATAAAGTTGCAGTGTAACTCCCATTAAACTGGCTGTTATTAACTCTGTTAGGGCTCCAGCAAATATTCAGTATTCAAATAGGTTTCCAAAAGTTTGAGAACCGCTGGTATAAGGGTAGACAACTGTAAATAAATTTGTCAATCGCAAAGTACAGTCGACGAAACTTAACCACGTGTGTACAGTCACCAGCATTAATATCTGCCACAGCGGAGCGTACAAAATATATCTGACAAGTCCTTCCGGTCCTAGAAATAGTGTCGTACCGTAGTCGTACCGGATATTTATACACGCTTGTTGTGTCAGATATTGGTGCTGGTGACTGTACCAGGGTGGAATCTTTTTTTCATAATCAATTTCGCTATGATTTCTTTGACAGATGTATGGGATGTTAACATGACATTAAATTTAGTAGAAAAATGGTTTGACCCTGGTACGTGATTCAGTTTCCTCAACTGCACAGTATTTTTATTTATAAAAGGGCAGATTTATTTAATTCTGAAACCTATTTAAAAGGACCGACAAGAAACAAATGGGATCTAATGTGTTGTGTTAGTATTATTTCTTCTTTTCTCTTTCTTCTAATGGACTTTTACTGCCATAAGTTTGAATAAAAGCTGAATAAAAGTGAGTAATAGACCCATGGTCCAGACAGAAGGGTGGAATTAGTGCATCTTTTACGGCGAAACCATTTGAATGGATAGTTAAAACAAAATATGTATCAATAAAAATATTTAGTAAAAGTTTTATCGTAAAATGTGTTTTTTTTTAATTATGATTTGAAACAAATCAAGAACACTAAATAATTGGTAAACTGGGGCAAAAAATAAATTACATGTGGCCAACTAAGTGGTAAGTGATTCAGTATCTACGAATTATTTGTACTTAAGGATATTTTTATTAGGCTCTTTCATATCTGAAAATAGAAAAATCAGAAAATCCGAAAGACGCGAACAGTCTACTGTGTATCATACATCAGCAAGAAAAACGGCTCCAATTCCTTACAGACTACTACCGACATGTTTATAGTATTCTGGACTCATCATCATCATCAAACGGAAGGCTTTTACCTACTAACTGTTGATCAAAAGTCTCCCCCCTAGAACGACACAGTGACGACAACTCGCCACGCCACTTGCATGCAACTCTCGTCACTAAACGGGGCCTGTCAACTCGAAGTTTCGACTTCCGTTTCGTGGCACCACTCGAGGACTTTCGAAAAAATATTCGAGGACGTTTATTCTCGACTATGGTTCAAATTTTACACAATACAATAAAAAGCCATCATAAATCGCGATGTGCATTTAATTTAGCATAATCAAATACCGATTGTGGATCGACAATGCTCCTCTGTAACGAGCTAGCGGCGCGCCGCGGCGCCGCCCGTCTAGCCGGCGGTGACGACTTAACGACCCCGCGACCTGTGTCGTCATCTGACTGCTGAGCTGGCAACGTTGCATTTTTTTTAGTTTTCTCGATTATTCCATAAAAATTTAATGAAAATTAAAAAACTGGTCAGACAGAACTGTTCTTAGTATATAAGTTAATGTGTCTACTCCAATAATTATGCGTGATGGACTTTTATTTTCTTTAAAAACCGTTAATAAACATTTGTTCGTTTTTAAAGAATATAAAAGTTTATCACGAATAGACAGTTCTATGAAACCACATTTTTAATTTTCATTCAATTTTTATGGAATAATCGAGAAAAACTAACAAAAATGCAACGTTGCCAGCTCAGCAGGTATAAACGCTCTTAATGTATTTTTTATTGCCAAGCTAGGTGCTGAGGGCTTGCTCATATGTACTTTGATAATCTATTATGAAAAGCTGGAGGGATTTGGATGGCAGCTTATATGCTACTTCCCGTGGCTCTAAGATCGCAGTAATATAGAGTCGAGGAAACTGTGCACTGCATACCGGGGTGGGTCCTTTTCATAATCAATTTCGCTCTTTCCATATGACATCAATAGTACAAAGGTTCCACCCTGCTACACGATCCAGTTTGACTGTACAAAGTAACAATGGATTAATATTTTAAGCTATCGTGAGGAAACCTGCATACGAACCATAAATCTGCAAACCAATTCAATGGTGTGTGTGAAGTTCCCAATCCGCACAGCGCCTCCGTTGAAACTACGGCCCAAATTCTCTCATTCAGAGAGGAGGCCTGTGCCCAGCTCTGGTACTTATATAGGCTAGGATAACGACGATTTCTGAAAAAAAATAAAAATTATAGACTAGCGGCTGCTTGCGACTTCATGTGTTGCTTAGAATTCGTTTATCGCTATCTCGCGGGAACTTCTTATGCAATTTTCCAGGATAAAAACTATCTTATGTCCTTAATTATCCGGGACTCAAACTATCTGTATCTACACCGAATTTCATCTAAATCAGTTCCGTGGTTTTGAAGTGATGAAGTAACAAACAAACAAACAGACTTACAATCTTTCGCAATTATATTACTTATGGGATTTTGCGGGATAAAAACCATGCTATGTCGTTCTTAAGATCTCAAACTATCTCCGTGATGCCAAATATTTAAGCGTGTATACTTTATGGAAGCGTTACTAACATGCAACTGGAGGTCTAATAGGTTTGTCGGTTACGGCAATTCGTATGGAAACAACTTATTTATTTACTGTATCTTTCGATTGCGTTGACTTAGAAGTTTGATTTTTCCACTGCGTCAAGAGTTAGCAGACCTGAGTATTTGATATAAATTTCAGCTTGATATAAATTTCCGTGCGTTGCTGTGAAAAGGTTCTTTACAGTCAGACAACAAAGGGGTCCCATACTTGGTTTGGATACTCTACGTACTTATTTAACTAAAAGTAAACAAAACAAAGTCAATTGATGTCTTAAATATTGAAATTACCCCATTAAACTATCAAAACATTTACATTTCTGTATTGAAACTGGTCTACTTTGTATTACAATGATAGATATACGAGTAAGTAAAATGTTTAAATCATTGAATGTACCAAATCTGGCAGCTGGAGTTAAAAACCTATCCAAACCAAGTATATACCTAAGTTTATTTTTTCCATTTTAAAGTTAGGAACCCTAAAAGTAAGTAATTTATACAACGTTGTGGTCCGGTGAACCTTTTATGTTGTAGGGTTAAGTTCGCGAACTTAGATAACACACGATCATAAAGCTCGCCGAGCCAAAAGTGTGCCAACTTATTGGGCCCTTAACACGAAGGCCAGTCAACACGCGGCCTCCCTGAGCCTCAATCAGCACGCACTGCGATCAAACGTGCGAGGTTGTAGCGCGCCATTACTCTCCAGGGTACTGCTTGAGAAAGAGACAGTGCGCTAAATCCGTTTAATCGCAATGCGTGCTAAGCCTGGTGTTGAGCGTCCTGATATCTGCCGCGCAATGCTGATGCTGGGCGGGCGCCGCGGCCGCGCGGGGTCGACACACTGCCCTGAGGTCGCCGCGAGCTGTTTCCATTGGCTGCGGAATGCGGGATATGATTTTATGTGACGTCCATTCATTTTTTGATCGTCTCTTTGTGAGATGTCGTGAGACTTGGTCGACCCCCCTCTCCCCTTAATACCTACCCGTGGTCAGAAGCATCGCTAGCCATAGGCGACGTGAGCCTAATGAGCCTGTGAGCCTGCGGCATAAGTAAGAAGCCTCACTCTAGGAAATTTCTCGTTTTTTGTCATTTAAAAATTCGATCGTCTCATAGCTGAAGTGTGGTGTGCCATCATAGAACCTCGCAAAATTTATATTGCCCACGGCAAATTTAAGTCCTGTCCTGTGCCGCCACTGGCCGTATTTCTACGTACGTAAATGTAAATTGGCGTGCAGTGAGGGCAGACAGCGTCAGCGGCTGCACCTGTGTAACCTTTTTAGGGTTCCGGAGCCAAAATGGTAAAAACGGAATTCTTATAGTTTCTTCAAGTCCGTCTGTCTGTCTGTCTGTCCGTCCGTCCGTATGTCACAGGCATTTTACTCGAGAACTACAAGATGTATAGTTTGAAGTACAGATGTCTTGTCAAAGCCGCTATTTAGTTATGTAGTTAAATTACAAAAATAAATATTTATAGTATAGGGGGGCACTCCATACACGTAACAGAAATTGAAAAATATTTTTATAACTCGTATCAACGTGTGGCACATAGTTCGACAGCTCTTTTGAAAAGATAGTAATATTCTTAAAAACTTTTTTGATTAAGTGAAGATTTCCGGAAATAATCGCTCCCAAAGTAGCAAAAATTGTGTCCCCCCCTCTATCTTGTAAATCGTTTGTCCAAAAATGCAAAAAATATGGAAAGGTAACGCTTAATAAATACTTTCAACAAAAATTGGTTACAACATGATCGGATATACCGTTTTTGAGTTATTGCTGAAAAACTGCGCTTCTCAACAAAAGGACGTAAGTGCCGTGACGATACGCTCTTTTTCTGGTAATAGATTTTAAGACTGTAGTAAGTGTTTTAATTGTGTGATAATGCACATAATATTACTTGTTTTTTTTTCGTAATGGCCACGAAACCCTATCTTGGGCGTGTCCGACATGCTCTTGGCCAGTTTTTTTTTTATAGTAATATGCATTATTCATATTTGTAAAGTATACTATTGGCGGTGACTTCAAACAATACAACTGCACACGATTGAACTGTTTAAGCCGGTGTTGCCATAAAATTAATAAGTAAATTTATATGTTTGTTTTGGAGTCCTCGGGTGTTTAATATCTATTTAAGTATGTATTTAGCTGCCTATTTAAGCATACTTAAACGAGTTAAACGTGGCCTAGTCTAGTACCCATAACAGAAGCTTTGCTTTGGAACTAGGTAAATTGCTGTCAAGTGTTCTGTTTATTAAGTTATTTTCTATCTTCTCAGGACAATGGTTTCGTCGTGTCGTGCAACAATGCTCACGCGCACTCGCTGATGTCACTCCAGCTGAGAGTAGTGAGACATGGATGCAGCGGTGTGTCGGGCGCGCGGTCTTGCTCGCCGCCGCGCTCGCACCGCTGGAACGAGACCAAAGCAGTTTTTTTTCCTTAAAGTACAGTTGAGTGCAAAAATATGGACTTATTTCACCCTTAACAAATTTGTACCACAGACTCTTATTCTGACGTAATAAGGCCGTGGTAATATATTTTTGAGTGGTTCGAAAAGATATATATTTTTGCACTTGACTGTACGTATGTGCATAAAATATGTTTACCTACATAACATTAATGAAATGTTTACATAAATGGCGCTATTGACAATGTTCGCTAAATATGAAATATTATGCACAGGATGAATATAACACTACTAGGTATTTCCACGCGGGGCCACGCGGGTTGGAACTTCACACATATCATTGAATTGCTTCGCAGATTTGTGCTTTCCTCAAGATGTTTTCCTTCACTGTTAAGGTTTTTTTTTACTAATAACATCAAAAATGCGAATGTATCTCTGTTTACTGAACCCATGCCTACCTTTACCTTTATAATATATTTGACCTCCAGTAATACGAAAAAAACTAGCATTAAGTATAATTTATTCTTAATGTACGATTAGACCTACTTACGTATTAAAATTAGGCTATAGCTATTTTCTAATCGGGCGACCTTTATAAAGGAAAATACAAGGAAAAACCTTACAGATACCGAACTACAAACTTATTGCCTCGGTTTGAGAACTAAAATATTTATGTAGGTGTATTTTAATGAAGGCTACGTTTATTTTCAACAAACCAGTGGAAAATACCGGTCAAATACATATCAACCTACGAATAAATATTAATATTTATTCGTAGATATCGACCCACACGCAGTATAAGAGTTCCGTAGATTGTATTCCGTAAATGAGCATTTCTGAAAAAGTTTGTACATTTGATTTGCGAGTCCGATTTGGGTAAAAATTTGCAGGCAGATAGAGAGAACGATACTGAGTTTAAATAACAATATAGTCTCCCGAGATGTCTCAATTAATTTGTATAGAGTTGCATAGAGTTTTGGTAACAAAAAAGGAAATATCCATACAAACCAATTGGGACATTTTGAGAGACTATGTTATTACGACTCAGTATCGTTCACTCTACATACCTGCAAATTTTTATCCAAATCGGAGTCGCAAATTTAGAAATGCTCAAATATGGTACTAAGATTATTCAGTACATTTTGCCCTTGAACCAGGGTTGCCAAGTCTTTATCGAATAAATACCGAACAGTGAGCAAAAAAAAAACGTTTCCAACGCGCATGAAGGGGCAACATCGATTGTCGATTGCGTAAAATCTGACAGTTGAATCATTTAACTATTAGGGAGAAAAATTTATCAGAAAAAAAAAACTGAACCTGCTTTGAACTCTTTGACGCACAGACAGACAGACGTGTCAAAACTATAACGCCCGCTTCCACTAAATGAGTGAACCACACACACCACAGCCGGTGGAATTACTGGCACTTGAGGTATCCCATCTTAGGCCTCTAGGTTGGCAACGTATCTGCAATACCCCTAGTGTTGCAGATGTTTATGGGCGGTGGTGATCTCTTACCATCAGGAGACCCATTTGCTCGTTTGCGATCCAGTCGAATAAATAAAAACGGAGGCAACGTACTGGAGTAATAAGCTTATGTCACTCTCATTTGTAAGATATACATATATGTATATCTGATAAGATAAGTAAGTAAAGATATCATAGTTACTTAAGTAAAGTTAAAGACACGATCACCACAAACCCACCACTACACTACCTTGTACCATCAGCCAAATATGTGGTCTATCAATTTTGAAACAAGTTCCTATCAAATAAATATGTCGCTAAAGTCGAACTTTCAAGTTAACAGACACGTCTATTGGCATTATTGTTTTATGACATGCAAACGATTATCAACTTTAGGGTGGTAGACCACATATTTGGCTGATGGTACAAAGACCACAATCACCTCTGATGGTAAGCGAAGATGTGGACTCATATAATAGATATACAAATAAGTAAGAGAAATAAAGTAATAAAAAAGTACTAAAGAGATTTCCCACTATAGGACCACCGGTGTGGGAGGTGATACAGTTTGGTAGTACAACTGGGAAAGAAGGTATATCTGTTTGTTTGTTAATACTAAATACAAAGGCGGACTTATCCCTGAAGGGATCTCTGCCAGTCAACCTTTGAGTGGTAGAGAAGAGCAATACTACTTACTATATTTTACTACTTATTCAGTGGAAGCACACCTATGCTGATCACCATTGCGAATTAAATGGTCTCTGTACGGAGTCCGCTCGGCTTGCAATCGAAGGTGGGAATAAGTATTCCATTTTTGAACCCCAACGCAAAAAGAGGGGTGTTATAAATTTGACGTGCTGTATGTCTGTGGTATTATAAGTAGCTTTCAAGTGATTAGACTAATTTTGGTGCAGTTTTTCTTAATCGAAAGCCTTAATCGAGACGGCTCTTAGCTAAGTTACATTAAAATTGGTTTAACCGTCTACAAGATATTGACCTATGAAATGACAGTGGCGGGGTTTGAAATTAAAGTGGTTTTTGCCATTTCTATTACGGAACCCTAAATTATTTTAAGTAAATCCTCCGAGCTAGTTGCTTTATTTTTTCAGTAAAATCCCTAATGGAAAGCTCTGTGCTCTGAAAGCTAGCCAAAACAAGTCCTTTATCAGACGGCCATTATGAAGCGAGAACAAGTAAGCGGATACCTCAGACGTATACATTGTACTGAGTTGTGAGTTGTGACGTCACGGTGTAACGCATTATCAGCTTGCGTCTTAAACGAGATTAAAGCATTGTGCGAGACAATTCACGCTATTAATATGGCTTATGTATATCTATTGGATCACCGGTAAAATACTTCATGTATCTCGTAGCACTGGCACACGGGAGATTAAAAAAATGCTAGCATTCTGGGAGTTTCTGGCACCTCTGATTTAGGCTCATTATCTGTTAGTCAGTCATATACGTAGCTCTTTTATAGGTATATTCACACATTATATTTTACTTACTTCCCGCCATCTGTACGCGTCAAACTTTTAAACTAAGCTACTGATTTGAATGTAGTGTTCACCATCAGTAAGATAATTTTTCATAGAATGTTTATTTATATATATATTATGATACATATGCTAGCGACGCGCTTCGGCTTCACGTGGGTGTAGTTTTTGGGTGTATTACCGATTTAAATGTAAATAGGTAACTACTACGGCTTATCAATTCCATAATGCATAATCTTTCATTTAGCCGCATAAATTAGAGAGCGTCTTTATTTCCCTGGCGTGCCAGGTCGGCTGAATTTGGTTGATGTATGAACAGCTAAGAAGTGAAGCTATCTGGAAGTGAAACGAAATGGTACTCATTTAAAGAAAAAAATGTATGTAGGTACGTAAATAAAAACTTTTTAATAAAAAAAATAAAACGTCGAAGAAACTGAAAAGAAGAAGAGCAATACTTGTATTTATGTACCTATATATATATATATTTCGGAGATCTCGGAAACAATCTTCGGGGATGAAAAGACGATCTAGCTTGGTCATATCTCTGGGAAAACGCTTGGTACCGAGCACAGGTACCGAGTTTTAGCCCGAGCGGAGCTCGGACGGCCAGATATTTTAACCTTAATCTAGTATATCGAGTCCAAATTTATATCGAACCAATTTAGGGATATACCCGTTCCAATAAGAAAAGAATTATCAAAATCGGACTCCTTTGGAAAAAATAACGCGTGATCATACATAAAAATACGCATCGACTTGAGAGCCTCCTCCATTTTTTTTCGTCGGTTAAAAATAAAAACAAAAAAAAACAGAGAGAAGTACAATATTATGTAGGTTGGGTACGTACTTAGTCAGCTGTCAACTACTAAAAGGATGAAACGAGACGAGACTATCTTGAAAATACTTCTCGTGTAAATGAAAATACTTATTTAATACTAGCTGTTGCCCGCGGCTCTATCCGGTTAGTAGTATGAAAAATAGTTTACGTCCTATTCTTGAATATACACGAAAAAATTCATACAAATCGGTCAAGCCGTTATGGTGGAGTTTGGTCACAAACATTGTGACCCGAGAATTTTATATATCAGATTAAATTATGGACATACATCGATTTGTAATGATTAGAAACTCTATAATAATAGGAAAGTCATAACGTTACAATAATATATAACGATTGTCACAGCTTTAACTGTATCTACATTTTGGTATGTATGACACATCTTATTATCTTTGTCTCTATATATTTAGGCTACCAGTGATTTTTTATATTAGCTATATCTGATCTGAAGACGGTTAAGATTATTAACATCAAATGCAAATGCAAATGGCGCCATTTTCCAGTTTCCAGTGCAAAATATGTGATGACGCCTTTTGAGAGCGGTGTACACAATCTCGTTCTAACTTGATCAAGGGCAGAGCTGCTGGCCTTGGTAGAATTTTTTTAACATTGGTTTTTGGAGTCTTTTTGTATTTTTTATTTCAACTCCAAATTTTGTCACTTTTACGGTCATCCCGTAACACCCATGCACAGAAAAATCAGAAAAAGAGACCAGCGCTGGGAATCGAACCCAGGTCCTCGGCATTCCGTGCCACTTGCTATACCGCTACACCACCACTGGTTAACCTGGTCTCTCAACTCGGAAGCGGTCTACTACTCTTAAAGGTATCGAGATCGACTTTAAACAGAACTTTTTTTGCTGCTGTACTCCAAAACTTAAGGGGTACAACAAACGGACTTGGTTTCAGCAAGATGGTGCAACTTGTCACATCTCTAATGACACTATTGCAGCCGCCCGGGAAATTTTGGAGAAAAAGTGATTTCCAAAAGAGGTAACATAAACTGGCCACCTCAAAGCCCAGATGTATCCCCAATGGATTTTTATCTTTGGGGATATCTCAAAAGTAAAGTTTATGTCAGCAACCCAAGCTCCATCGAAGAATTATAAGAAAATATCCGCGACGAAATGCAAGGAATTCCCCTTAACACTCTACGGGCAGTAATGGAAAATTTCCGATCCAGGTTGCATGAGTGCCAGGACAGGAAAGGGCTACATTTAGATAATGTTTTTAAAAAAAAGAAAAAACTCCAATTTATCTACTTTCAGTGTAAATAAACGTTTTTATACTATGCATATGTTATATTATTCATAATGACATTTTAAATGTTAACGGACTTCTGGTCCATCCTGTACAGTGTTCGATGAACTCAGCCACGTAATAAAAATATATAGGTAGTTCTCTCTCGGAAAGCCGAGATCTGGCCCTAAATATATAACTACGAAGTGCAAAATTCCTTCGTATCTTGCCGTCCCGCTTACACTTATATTATTTAATACGAGAGTGAGAGGGACGGTACGATACGTACTTCTATTTCGGATTTCGTAGTAGCCCCCCTGTGCGAGCATTACAAGATTTTCGCGAACTTGGGCTTGCGGTACTGAGATTAATCCCTCCTTACGTCGCTAGGAATTTATGGCCCTTGGAATTCCTAATTTAATTCTATCTATATTATTAAATTTCTTGCCTGTTACTTATTTAGTATTCGATGAAGACGATTTTCGGGTGTCCAAAATAACAATGTAGTATCTTTAGGAGATGATACACTGGAGTATTAAGACGGATACGATAATGTTGTCAACTCATGTTTTAAACGCGCGTTTTCCTTCGCATAGAGCAGTCGACGCAGTAGGGCACTACGAAATTCGAAAACATACCTCCCTCCCACTCCCTCTCACTCTCGTATGAAATAATATTAACGTCAGCGGGACGGTACGATACGAACTTCGATTTTCGAATTTCGTAGTAGCCGTAGTGGCCGCCGTTCCGTAGTAGTAGTTGGGCCAATCAACTTTTTTACCGACACTAATCTGTACGTGACATTATTCAAACAATTGCAGATTTTTGTAAGTAAACATGTTTTTTCTGTAATTTAATACATGGTGTACATGAATACATGCCATCGTACGCAAGTTCAACCTATTAAACCGTGAAATATCTTGTTGGAAGTACGATTTTTTGGTAACGCCAGAGACAATTTTGGTAACACAGGAGACGCCCAAAGTGTCGGTAAAGTAGCTGATTGGCCCAGTTTTGCTACGAGTATCACGTTTGTATCGATCAAACACGCGTCGACGGCGCGTTTAAAAAACACGGTGTGCCTTTGCCCTTACTCACATTTTTAACCTCCGACGCAAAAAGAGGGTGTTTTCAGTTTCCCCACTACGTGTGCCTGTCTGTGGCACCGTAGCTCAAACCGATTTGAATGCTTTTTTTTTATTTGAAAGCAGATATATTTTGAGATATTGAACTTTGAAGTGAGTATGTTTTTTGTTGGTAAGGTTAGGTTATATAGTGCATATTTTGGATTTACTAATCAATATTGCTGCTGTCACCCCCTCCCATCTCTTCCATACGCTCTCATCCAACCCTGTCGAACGCTCCAAGCCACATCCAGCCCTCTATATCACCACTATCGGTATCGCCCTTAAATCTCAACACGCGATATACAAATTATCCTAAGGCTGACGTTCTACTTACAGCCGTAGTCCAAAAGGCCGTAAGCGCCACATACTACAGCAAGGGGGTGGAGGCCAGCCAAGGGGCGCTTAGGCTGTTACGCCGCGCCCGCCGTTCACCTAGTTCGAGTGAACTCTGACCCCGCTAAAGTTCAGACGACCAAAGTTCAGACTAAGCTAACGTGGAGTGTAGTATTGCTGAAGGTATCAGCGTCCGTGATTGTTTGTATGTTTGTTTATATTCTACTAGCCGCTACCCGCGACTCCGCTCGCGTAGAATTCTTTTCCGCTATCCCGCGGGAACTATGCAATTTTCTGGGATAGCAAACTATGCTATGTCCTTCTCCGTGACTCAAAATATCTAGACGTGATAACGGACATAATTTTTGCCGAATCTGCCGGGTAACCAGCAAAATTACCCGGCATTAAAATCCACCGCTCGGAAGGGCTAAGCGGTGCGGGGTGAGGCAGAGAGTGGACTTGTGTTTTACATCAAAATCTGCCGAATTTCAAGTTTGATTATTGATTCACTTGACTTAAAAAATTAACAAACAACGAGGAAACGCACCCAGCCTTATGGGCACCCTGCCCAATAGCAACGACTTGGGTGATATTTGTAAATATAGATTTTTAGGAATAGAGTAGAGTAGAGTTTTTTTTTCTGTTAATCATTGTATTTGTTTGTTTTTAAATTTAACCACGTGAATTAAAAAAATAATAATAAGTACTTAATTATATGGATCTCAATGATATAATAATGATTAATAATTGAGAAATAAAGACTTGTTTAATACTGAAATTTGTTAAAATTGTAAGTTGATTTAAATATAAAGTTTAATAAACAATTCCCTATGAAAACAGTTGTTTTATTTTTTTATTACTTACCCGTTATCCGGCATCATTATCCGGTATCCGGCCGGATCCTGAAAAAGTGCCGAAACCGCCGGGTACCGAATCCTAGCCGGGTACCCGGTGCATCTCTATCATAGACCTCCAGTTGCTTCGGTTGGCAGCGGCTTGCATCCACCGCGAACCGCGACTTTAACCATGATTGATGATATAATTATCAAGACAGATTAATAGATCTTTTTAAAAACGAAGTCAATATAAACATTATGGCGAAAATTGGATTATTTCAGTGAACTTGTAGGTATAAGACGCGCCGATATACACAAAGCGGAGTCTTTTAAAATCAATAAACTAAACTAGAAATAAACCTATTGAATAAAACGAATGTAGTACAATTGGGGAAAAACTATGAGTCAGTGCAGTGGGGTTTTCCGCACCGCCCTATTAATAGTAAACCGAACCGATATTAACACGAACCCTCACCAACCGTTTGCCTACACTATAACATTATTAATGATACCCTTCCTGACCCGCTGGTACCCTAGTACCCAAAATAATTTAAAATCAAAGACTTCCTTCCGATATCCGCTCCCACGTTTTTGTATAAAATTACGCATTAAAGTAATCGAGATCAGAGGAACAATATAAAATTGAGGGCTCAAAAAAGGAATAAGGACAAAAAAATGGTTGAAACGAAAGGAGCGGATGTGGCGGCGCGACCGCAGGCCGGAGGCTGCGCTGGCACTGCCTGCGGGGTTGTGCTCGCCTGGTACAATTTTTGGCTGGTACTGATTTTGCTTAGGCAAAGTTTTCGAATTTACTCTGTGTGAGTGACACAATCATTACATACATTCATTTACATTAGGAGCTAATAACTAATGGTACATTGTGTCTTAAGGGCGGTAAATAAGGAATTACGAACGAGAGTCTATTAGAAGCCCGAAGTCGAAGACTGAGAGGGCTTTAATGAGTCGATGTTCGTAATTCTAGTACCGACCGTGCGACATACAATGTTTTTCATCACATTTGCGAGTAAAATTTTATATTTGTAAAAGAAAAAATATTATTGTTCCAAATATTGGCCTCCCTCTCCCGCAGCATGCGCCGCAACGTGCGTGTGCATGTAGACCATGTGGTCGTGCAGCAGCAGCGCGCGCACGCGTACGCGGCACGGCGCAGCGCCATCAGTACGGGCACTGACTCATGCGACCGACCTTGGGCTTCATGGCAAGAAAATGTGTACGCGCAATGACTCATTTACCGACCTTGGGCTTCATGGCAAGAAAATGTGTACGCGCAATGACTCATTTGGGGAGTTGCACCAAGGGCTTGCATGACAAGCACATTAAGGTCGAGGTTTTATTTGGGTTGCAACCAAAGTAGCCTGCATGTTATGTACACTTTTGCGCGCAAGTGTGATGTAAAGAATTATTTAATTGTTACCAGTATCCATAGTACAAGCTTTGCTTAGTTTGGGACTAGGTCAATTGGTGTCAAGTGTCCCATGATATTTATTTTTTATTTATTTATTCTAAATTCTGATGGGAATGCCCAAAATTGCATCACCAATTTGAAAATAAGTACAAAAGTAGCGCGTGATTTTTAAAATATGTACAGTCAAGGAAACTGAATCACGTACCAGGGTCCCATACATCTGCCAAAGAAATCATAGCGAAATAGGTTATGAAAAGCTCCAGCCTGGTACGTGATTCAGTTTCCTTGACTGTAAATAGCGTTGGCAGGCCTCCCACCAGGTGGACTGACGACACCGTGCGAGTTGCGGGCAACCGGTGCATGTAAGTGGCGAGTTGTCGTTCATGATGGCGTTCTAAGGGGAGACCGTTGTTCAGCAATGGACGTCTTCCGGCTGATGATGATGATTGACGTACATAGACTGGAGATAATAAACCAATACTTTGCTACAACCTTGCCAACATACAATGTATGTCCTTCGTCATCCAACTAGAAGGCACCTTGGAGCTGTGTGGGCTGTGTTGGTTTCCTAGGGCTCTATAACATACATAACAAAGATTCAGAATACAAAGAGAGCAAAATGCTCTACAGCTCGATGTTATCGCATAAATCGTAGTGAAATCTGAAGAGTGGGGAACTTGCGTACTTGTTAGTATTAATACAATAAAATCCATATCCATGCGAATATTATAACTGCGAAAGTGTGTGTGTTTGTATGTTTGGGTGTTTGTATGTTTGTCCGCCATTCACGTCGAAGCAGAGCGACGGATCGGCGTGAATTTTGGCACAGAGATAGTTTATGGGCCTGAGTGACATAGGCTACTTTTTATCCCGGTAAAATGCACAGTTCCCGAGGGAACAGCGCGCGATAACCGAATTCCACGCGGGCGAAGCCGCGGGCAAAAGCTAGTATATAAATATTTATTGTACCTAAAGTAAGGTGTTCCTTCCTGACTTTTGACCGAAAATATTTATCCACAATGAGGTTAGGGCGGTTCCAGACTGTATTTTCATAGTCAAAATACCATATACGGGACTTATCACGCTATTTTTTACACAAGTAATATTTACCTCGACGTTTCGGCAACGTTACAGTTGCCGTGGTCACGAGCATATGGGGCGTATATGTTATTTTGACTATGAGTGAGAATCACGAAACTTTAAAACGTACTTTTTCAGTCCAGATTTAAAAAAAAACGAAAATCGTTGTTAATGTCGTACTTATATATCTTTCCAAAATACTTTTATAAAATCGTGTGAATTCCAGCAAAGTCGTAAGTATTAAGAATATGTTGAAAGGACAACTACTAAATAGCAATTGTACAAGAATAAGTTACCACAAAAGCAAAACTTTTGACACGAGGATTTCTCCATAACTTCTGAGAATGTTCTCGAGTAAAGTTTTATCTTTAAATACTTGAAATTGCAGCTAATTGTCCAACTGCGAAGGAGCCCAAACAGAGGATTACGTGTTCACTGTTTTGTTTCCATATTTCCACATTACGTATGCATTGTATTGTGTGCATGTGTGTTACTGCTATAGCGTTTAATATTAAACATTTTAGACTCGCAAGTTAATCTGTTGAAATTCCTGCAAAACTACCACGTAACACAATATTTTAGACTATCGCGGGCATTACTAATTTTATGAATTAACTAAATTCGGCTTTTGTTCCGCGTACCGCGTGTAAGGTACGCGGAACAAAAGCCGAATTTAATTCATAAAACTACCACGTATATCCAAATCTGCCATTACCTCCAACATAAAGCCCTGTTTACATTATTTCAGTATAATCACTCCACTAGTATGAAATTGACTGGCTGTGATGCTAAAGTGTGTTCGCAGAGAGTTGACAAATATTATGACGACGTCTCCGACTATCGCCTAATTATCGCAAACTGACGGGCGCCGCTTGCCACCGCGCGCAGTGAGTTTTGTGGTACTGTGTCACTCAGTTGTGGCACTCAGATGGCCTACTCCGAAATTTGAAAATCGAAATTCTTATCGTACCGTGCGTGCGTGCACTCGTATTAAATGGTATAAGCGTCAGAAAGACGGAACGACACGAACTTCGATTTTAGAATTTCATAGTAGCCCCGCAGGTCTGTGGCACTCAGTTGTTGTCAAACGCGCGACACAGGCGGCTGCGCTTGGTCAACAGGTTGCACAGTCTACTCGTATAGCGGCGGTTTACTTACTAAGATCAATATGTAATAATAATTATGTTAATTAAGTATTTATACCCAGTTTGGCAAAAGGGTCGGGTTAAAAGGTGATAGTGGGGTGGAGAGGCATATAGCAGGCAACGGTACTAGGCTATTAATTAATAATAAGTAAAATCCTTTTTATCATCGTTAAAAATAATTAGCGGAAATCCCTGTTTTATCAACTATTTGGCAACAGACTTTAACGTGTTACAAGAGATCGATAGAGCACCACAGTGTGCTACTGGAATGAGTTTACTGAAATAATGTAAATAGGGCCTTATGTAGTGATGCAACGAACTTTACGAATACGAATAATGATTTTATATTCTGCAGATACGGATACCAATACGAATAAGAAATTTGCTTTGTGATGAATGAAACTATATGAAATTTATTTTAACTGCTGAATATTCTTTACAGGGAGTATTCAGCTAAATCATCCCTATCTGTTGAAATATTCCGAGCTAATTTCAGTTTGTATTAAGCCAGTAATATCGAAAATAGAGCCACTTTAAACCGAAAATATAAATCCGTGTTATTTCGTGGAATTAGTCAAAAAACCCTTATTCATCTTATATGAAACTTGTTCAGCTTAAAAGAATATGTCTGGTAACTGTCAAGTCTCCACTAGTGGCAGCTGGGTGATGATGAATCAATCAGGACTTGGTACAGATATTTGGGAGCTGCAAACTTGAATAAACAACGCTGGTGGTGATCCTAACAACGTATAAAAAATCAGACCTAGCCGTTTGTTTAATAATAATAAATATCATGGGACACTTCACACCAATTGACCTTGTCCCAAACTAAGCAAAGCTTGTACCTACTATGGATACTAGGCAACGGATAAACATACTTATATAGATAAATATGTACATACTTAAATACATATGAAACATCCAAGACCCGAGAACAAACATTCGTATTATTCATACAAATACCTCCCCCGGCCGGGAATCGAACCCGGAACCTCAAGCTACGTAGTCAGGTTCTCTAACCACTTGGCCATCCGGTCGTCTGTTATTTTAATGTACTTTTAATATACTGCGCCACGGTTAAGATTGGATTCCAAACTAATGCAGCAATTTAAGTAAAGTCGGGCTAAATATTGATGGAAAATTCATAAGCCACCTTAGATTTGCTGACGATATTATTTTACTGTCGGAAAATATAAAAGAAATAGAAGCAATGATTTATTCGTTAAAATTGTCAAGTCTAGACGTAGGCCTAGAAATGAATCTAAGTAAAACTAAAGTTATGACTAACAGCATAAAATCTCTCCCATATATCTTAACCAAAAGCCATTACAATATGTGGACAGTTATATTTACCTCGGCAAACAAATTTCATTCTCAAAACAAAATTATGAACACGAAGTGGAAAGAAGAATCACAAGCACATGGAGAAAATTTTGGAGCATGAAAGAGGTACTAAAAAGTACAATGCACATGTCTATTAAGAAAAAGATAATGGATACATGTCTGCTCCCATCTCTTACCTACGCATGTCAGACATGGAAGTTCACTCTACCAATCAAAAACAAAATTAGAACGGAGTATGGAAAGAAGTATCACAAACACGAAAAAAATACAAAAAAATACCGCACTCCAATATACGTAAAAGAACAAAAGTAACAGACGCTCTAAACTATGCGTTAAAGTTGAAGTGGCGTTGGGCAGGACATGTAGTAAAAATGAACGACGACCGATGGACAGCTAGGCTAACATCATGGCCGGGCCCAGTGAGTATTAGAAAGAGAGGAAGACCACAAGCAAGATGGGAAGATGATCTAATAAAATTGTCAGGAAAGGACTGGAAACTAAAAGCTAAAGAAAGAGAGCAATGGAAAAATCTGGAGGAGGCCTTCACCCTTACCTAAGAGGGGTTCTTGCATGCTTGCATGATTAGTTTTGGTTTATATTTCAATTGAAATTTAATTAAAAGTTAGTATTATTAGTTATGTTACTTAGTAAATTTCAAATACTTAATATAATAGTTTGATTTGAATTGATATAATACGTATTGTAAAAATATTTAAATATGCAGGAAATAAAAGGCTTTTTTATTTTTTATTATTTATTTATTACTATACAGTGTGCTATTGAAAATCAGATGCGGATATTTTGAGGATCAATTATTTGCATCGTTGTTAATTAGTTTCAATTAAATTAAATAAAAAAAAATGTTAATGCAAGGATGATTATTTTTGGAGGGAGCGGTATTTGTTTTTGTATGAAACAAAAAAAATATTACCACACAGAACTTAAATAATTTATGTTTACATATCCTGAAAATATACGCACCTAATGTTCTAGCACCTTATATGACCAGCCCTTATAATATAATTGTTAGTGAGTTCATATTCGGCTAGTACGATTATTCGTATTCGTATTGGCTACATCACTAGCTCTAAATAATAAATAAATAAATAAGCACTAGCGCAAGTTCCCTACAGCACGGGACACTGTTGCCAGGCGACACACGTGTCTCGAAGGACGCGCTGACACGTGTCGCTATTATGTAGCTTGTGTCGAAGGCGTAATACAGAACAATTCTGTCTGATTTCACAATTGAAATTTATTTCTGATGTAGTTCACGGATGTCGAGAGGCTTAAGCTTTTGTCGGTTGTTAGAAGGCTAAACGTTCAATACTTGTCGAGGAAACTGAATAGCGTAGCAGGTTGGAATGGAACTTTTCATGATCAATTTCGTTATGATTTCTTTCCAGATGTACAGTCGGCCCATGAAAATGTTGACCACTTTAGTACTTTGTCAAATTAAACCAGATCAAGTCAGAGTGGTACGCGTGATGAAATAGGTTGTCAATGTCAATGTGACATGGTTTAAAGTTGCTTATCATTTTCATGGGCCGACTGTACCTATGAAATAACAATATGGCATCAGTAGCACTAAGGTTCCACTTTTGTACAAATTTCAATGTCTTTGTCCGTACCTAACTGTGTTTTTTTTATTTATTTATATAATATATTAGAAACCTTTAAAAACCTTAGCGTTTATGCAATATTTGGCGAGATCGGGATTTGGTCCACGCTTACAATAATCTTAGAAGTAACAGTGTGTAGGGTAGGTAGCTTCAGTCGTGAAATGGATATAGAAGCATTATTATAAATTAAAACACCTAATCTAAAATCCCGACTGCTTTAATTTTTGTTTTAATAAATTTGCAAATACGAGTATAAATGCAAGTCTGGAACTCTTTTTAGTAACTTAAACTTTCACAGTCGGGACCCATATAATCGTAACCAGCTCGTAATTTCCCAGTAATAGGTTCAGACGGTAATTTCTGTTACTTAACAGAATAGAGTAGGTAGTTACTAGACTTGTTTTTCTTTTAATTATTATTTAAAGTATCTTTAAAGAAAATTTAGGCATTGTTATCATGTTCTTAATTTTAACCAGTTGTAAGTACAATAGTCATATACCCACAGTCGATTTATTTGTATTGTAACCCACAAAACATTGACGTCTTTGCACAGTCTTTGAATACAGCAACAGTGTCCCACACCGTAAGAACCAGTTTCGTCCCAAAGTTCCCTTTGACCCATTAAGGACTCACTACTAACCGTCAAATCCTTTCACGGGTGTCGGTTGGGCCCGACGTGGGAACCGTGAATAGGGTTACCACCTCTGAGGATTTCCCCAGAGATCTCAGGTTTTTTAGATTTCACCTAGATTACAGAATTTTCAGTAAAATAAGCTAGATTATTAATTTTACTAAAAAGGTACACAACAGAAAATATTTTTCTTCATACCTACCATATCTCATATCACTCTTCCCTGCCTATATGTAGTCCCATACTACTACCACTACCTACTAATACCTACTTATATTACTATTGTGGTGTCCAATAAAGAGTCATTGTAATTATTGTATTGTCCCACTGCCGAGGGTTTACGTTCAGAATAAGGGGCCCAGTGTAGATTGGGAACTTTAGACCAATATATGTAGATAATAAAATACATATAAGTACTTAGATTAATTACAAAACGCTGGCACCCGAGTCAACGTGTGAGCATGACCCCAAGAAACGAAACCTTCAGTGTACAAAATCATAAGTAAATAATAACTCTTTCAATTAAGTATATATATATTACGTGAGAAAAACAATGATTATTACGACAAATTCTCAGAATTTATGCAAGGAAGTCGCGCTTTTTCTTCGGAGTTTTAAAATTTTAACTGGTAACCCTAACTCTAAACCACCTGTGATGTGACCCGCTGTGCCGCTGTTCGACAGTCCAACGGCCGCCCCAGCCCCGGTCTAAATACTGGCCGGCGCTCCCTGGCTGGCGTGCTTATGAAATTCATTAGACATTCGACGGGTTAAGGTGCGAGTTAATTTTACCGCAGTTTATTAGTAGAATAAGTCCCTATATTATTGATTTCAGTGTGATGTCATATTTTGAGATAAAAGCAAATAATGCCTTAAAAACTTGGAGAAATAAAAAATAAGTTCTATCAAAGGATTTGAAAAAAATATGTTAAACTATCCGTTACCCGCAACTCCATTCCCGTAGAATTCGGTTTTCACTATCCCGCGGGAACTATGCAATTTTCCGGGATAAAACTATCGGTATACCGAATTTCATCTTAACACAGGCACAGTAAGCCTAAAGGGAGGCCCCGGAAACGGTCATCTATTCTAAATATAAACCTACTTGTAAAATTAAATATATATTTTTTTATATCTAAATCGGTTCAGCGGTTTAAACGTGATGAAGTAACAAACAAACAAATGGAATAGAAATCTATATAAATTTATTCGGATTCCATAAGGAAGTTTAGCCCAAATTTCGTAATGCAGCACCCCGCAGATTTTTTTTACAAAATTCTTGTCATCATTGATATCGCGTTAAAAGACTGTGGCGGCCTGTACCCTTAGTGTAAGTTTTCGGTTACAAAATACGTCTCGATTGCGTTCGCGTTAAAATCTCAATTTGTATGGAAACACGAACAGCGCAAACGTTCCGGTAGAGGCGCGCTCGACCGCCACCGCCTAAATCCGCCCGCCTGCGCGATGCGGCGGTCGGTCATATAGCAACGGATATCTCCGTTGGTTGGCTGTCGCTGGAGGCTATCAATCGTATTAGCAAGAAGAAAAATCTCATACGAATTGTTGTAAATATTTTATTTTCCTGTCTATGCTGTACTTGTAATTTATTTGTAAATAGATCATTTCCGTCCCTTCAACCACGACAACCTCACTCACAGTGGTGACACCGACGTGATTTGAACACCGCAAGCTTCGGAAGACAATGAGGCAACCCGGTGAAAATCAAGTTGTTACGGCGCCACGCCATGGAGCGGCATCGGCGGCTTGCGGCCGCCGGTGGAACTGTCTCAGTCTCACCCATATTTAGTGAGCGCAGTGCAATGACCCGCGAGGGGCTAACTAGCAACCCGTTCCGTCATTCTTTGCGTTACAATTTGGATAATGAGCACTAACGTGTAATATATTTGTGTAAAAATAGCCAACGAGTTACAAGATCTCAAGGTTTTTTTTAATTCTTCGAAGACATTAGAAGTAGAGATTCTATTACTTTTAGTGCGTTAATTAGCCATCTACCGTAAATGCGCTTTACAATCGATTACCTTAATTACAACGTGAACTTTACGAATACGAACTTTTTACTGAATTCATTTGTATTTTTTTTACATTTGTTACCCCAGACCTTAACTCCGAAAATAAATTTAGGTATGAATCGAAACATTAACCCCCACTATGAAAACATTGGGGATGATTTTTTTCTTTACCTACTCTTTAGCGCATTTTTTGTTTTACGAACTCCGTTCAATGCAAATAAAAATTTAATTTAATTTCAATTAATTTCTTGATGTCGTTCTTTTTTGTTAAACTATGTCAATTACAGTCAAACAATTTGTTTCCTGACCCACCGTAGAACGTTGTCACAGTAAGTGTCACAATAAATTCCCTTGTCAAGCAATGGCAAGTGTGATGTCACTATGACTTTTTCTACCAAAGGGTTCCAAAGTGGGTCACGAAAACGAAAGAAACAAGCAAAGAATCGATGTACTTTCAGCATCAAAAGTAGCTGCACACTTTCGAACTTTGTCGTTTTACAGCCACGTTCTAAAGCCATGCAAGATTAGCAATGTGTCAATGCGACAGAGTTAAAAAGTGATCCGCTACTTTTGATGCTGACTGTACTAACAAAACTTTACTATTCGTCTTTTTTTTTAGTACCTACCATCTACCTGTGCAAGTGTGTAGTACTCCCCAACAACACTTAAACGACAGCACTATGTCTTAGCGACATGTTAAACTTGGCTTTACTACCGCAATAAAATCGTTATTAAATAATCCTGCACCGAGGCTGTCATCCTGTTTGCTGAACACTTCAACTCCAGGATACAATGTAATTTGATCCCATTTTGAGATCAAACTTTACCGCGCTAACTTTACCACTCAGATCATAAAAGTACAGCCTTAAAGCTCTATAAATAAGAGTGGGAATTCCTTAGTTGATGATTGTGTGGTTGTAGTGGCTTGTGGTATTTTTAATAGGTAGTTTGGCTGCATCTGTCAGTTCCGTTGGGTCTGATCACACGTTTTTCTGGCCAGGATGTGATCTATTCGTCGCCTGCGCAGGTGGCGATCCAGTATATGCGGGCGATGGCTGGGTGATCGGTGATTGGAGTGGCCTTTGTTTTATGATTTTACTCCGATTATCAAAGTGCTCCATACTCAGGACCAAAGCAACGAACAATGGCTCAATAACGAAAGGCATACGTTTTAAAAGTTATTTTAAGTCTAATGGTTTGTTTTTACAAACTTATGACTTGCCCTGTTTTTTGTTGTTGTTGTTAAGTTAGCTGACTGGCAAGTAACAGTCAAGAAAAAGTGCAGCCAGTAAAAAAAGCTTTTATTAAAAAACCAGCCAAGAGCGTGTCGGACACGCCCAAGATAGAGTTCCGTAGCCATTACGAAAAATCAAGTAATATTTTTCTAAAGATTTCGTATTGTGTAGGTACGGAATCCAAATTCAAATTCAAATAATGTATTCAGTAAATAGGCCGCAATGGGCACTTTTACACGTCATTTTTTAAACTAACTATCGCTTTCGGAAAGACCATCATTACCAAGAAGAATGCGCCGCAAGAAACTTGGCAGAAAGCCATTTTTCAAAATAAAATACTAATTACATAAAATACCTAAAAACTACAGTATAGAATTAAAGAAAAAGAATCTTCCAAGTTTAGGTATATTTCATACCTTAGGCTGCTATTTACTCTCAAACTTCCTACTAATTTTGGCCGTTATAATTTTCCTTGTAAATTTGATACATGTACTTACTACCAACCTGACTTTTTTCAAATTTGGCGCCGGATTTTAATGAAAATTTGCACTTTAAAGTTGAATATTTCGCAAGCAGATCACTGAATCGAAAAATTGCCGGGGAAACCTCACAATGATTTTAAAAGACCTATCCAACGATACCCCCTAATATGGTTAGTATAGAAAAAAAATCGCCCCCACTTTACGTCTCTACAGGAGGTACCCTAAAAAAATTTTCTTTATTTATTTTTATTTTACCACTTTGTCGGCGTGACTCATATGTATAACTATTCTTAACAAATTACAGTTTTCTAGTAGTAACGGTCTCTGAGCATATTTTTTTTTGTTTTTTATTTCACAATACTTTATCGGCGTGATTGATATATCTTAGCTTAGCCGCGGACAGACAGACAGACAGACAGACAGACAGACGGACAGCAGCACGGAATGCTGAGGACCTAGGTTCGATTCCCAGCGCTGGTATCTTTTTCTGGTTTTTCTGTGCATCCATGTCACAGTTTGTATTTTCGATTTAGTTTCACCTGTCCCGTTGTTTGTCTGTCTGTCTGCCTGTAATCAAATCTTGCAAGTTATCAGTAGTTGGATTGACTTAAAATTTGGTATACTTATATAAATTGCGTGACAATATAATAATCTGGTAGTGACATCTTGGTAGTCCAGCCAGGATCGTCTCCGTAGGACGGAACTCTTCAACGGTTAAAGGCATGGACTTGAAATTTGGTTAGCAAATATATTTTGGGTGACAATGCAAGTAAAGTTGTCAAAAAGTACAATAGAAAAAAAGCATGTATTAAAAATTTAATTTTTACCAAAAACTTATTCTAGGAATTAGTTCTGTACTTTTCACAGGGCAGTGTGCATAAATAGTTATTTGTGTCACAAGGGAGCAAAATGGTGTATTTACGTCGAGGGCGTACAGTGAATCCAGAATGTAGCGAAGGATTCTACAATAGAATCCTGAGCGTAGCGAGGGATTCTAAAGTAGAATCCTGAGCGTAATGAGGGATTCAAGTGTTAACGCCCAAGATGAAAATAATTTTGCTCCCGAGTGGCTCATACTACTTTTCACACCGAGCATTAAGAAACTTGAAAAATATATATCTAAATATCATTAAATTTTCAACTTCAAAAATGGACATTTGCAATAAAACACTTAGAAAAGCCTCGAACAGAAAAGTTACACTTTGCTCCCTCTTGACAGGGAGGAAAAGTTACTTTTCTGAAGGAGAGGTGTGAAAACAGTATTTAACTATTAACTTAGTTAATGTTTTGAAATAATAACATAAAACACTATTTTCATTCAATATCGCACACTTCTATGCCGAAGCCTTGCTCATTCATTCGAACGGAATGCCAACCGCTTCCTAAGAAACTTGTTTACCCATGAGCACGCGTCTCGGCTGGTTTCCAAATAGAGCATAAGACTAAAAACAGCCTAAATGCCCGTGATATAAGCAGGAGTAAGATTCGATATATTTTTATACTAGCTTTTGCCCGCGGCTTCGCCCACGTAGAATTCGGTGATCGCGCGCTGTTTCCTCGGGAACTGTGCATTTTTTCGGGATAAAAAGTAGCCTATGTCACTCTCTGGCCCATATACTATCCCTATGCCAAAAGTCACGTCGATTCGTTGCTCCGTTTCGACGTGAAAGACGGAAAAACATACATACAAACACACATACTTTCGCATTCATTTTTTATATTAGTATACTAGTATATATATATGTGGAGTGTGGTATGCGTGTATTGAAGCGTGATGAGATTATGTACGTTTGAATTTGAAAGAAGAATGAATACTGAATTTGAGCGAAGAACAAATGAGATGTTATGGCAGTTGACGACGTACGACGAACGTAAACAGGCGTGTGTGTTTAGGTATTGTTTTTTTCTTTCTGACGTAATTATTACGATTTGTATTATTTTTTTCAAATTCGCTAGCCAATAAAGGCAACTACAAACTACTGCTACGTTTTATTCACGAACTGGTTCCCACATATGTATTTATTTATTTATTTAATCGTACGGCATACATTTAAAATAGGCTTATAAACATATCTATTGCCTTTGCCTATTTGTATATGGCCTTAATTTATATATAGTATGGATTATTTATAAAGACTGTGATTTGATTACTTTTAATGAGCTTCCGATATTTCAACGCATAAATAACAAAAAAGGCATGGCATCCGCCTGGTGAGACCTCTCTATTGTGTTCTGTACATACAAGGATGCTTTAAAATACGTATTCAAGTATGCATGCTTCAGGGGTAAACTTGAAAAGTCGTTTCTGGGAAATTGTATACGTTTTTATAACAAATTCTAAGGAATATCACTGACCAAAAAGATACAAATTTCAAAGGTCATGAAGGCATTAATATCTAAGGCGTATTATAAAAATAATGATTATATCATGGACACGGATGTTTGGAAATAATTCCGATCCGCACTGACGACTCCTATACTCAGTTAAAAATATACTTACAAGTAGTTGTGTTTAACACATGTGACGTATATCAAGTGAGATAGGAGTCAATCACGTCAAATCAATGTAAGTCCTTCAATAAAATTTTAAATCTGTTTAAATTTGTTGTTCTTACCGGATTCTACTCAACTGAGGTTTTTCCGAACAGGTGGTGGAAGATTTTTTTGTCATTCATAAGTACTTGTTAGAGCCTAAATTGTATAAAGATGTTTTGACTTTCATTACGAAATATCGGGAACTCGTTAACTTCTACACTGTGCCTAAAACCACATTGAACCGCTCCGTTAAAAAAATACAAACTTTCCTTCAAAATGAGTCACACAAGATTCATAAAGTCTACCCCAAAATACTTGTGTGAATCATGTACGAGTATGACTACTTGCATAGGAATAAAAAGCCGTGGTAACTTAGTGGTTTGGTCTATGACCTCTCGAGCCGAGGATCGTGGGTTTAGGTTCAACCCCGGCTCGCATCTCTTAAGTTTTTCGAAATTTACTACACTTTATCGGTAAACTGCGAAGCAATTCAGTGGTGTGTGTAAAATGTGGACACTACACTACGGCCCAAGCCCTCTCACTCTGCGAGGAGACTTGTGCCCAGCAGCATGTCCTAAAGCTACTGTTACACATGTTCGTTACTAGCACGCTAATAAGCATGCTTATGAGCATTCCAGTAATGAGCATGTTTACATTTGCTAGCAATAAGCATGCTAGTTTTAAGTATGCTCCTAAATACTTAAGCATGGTCAAAACAAACACTCTGATACACATGCCTTCTGTCAGTTCAGTCAGTGTTGCCACGGCAATTACCGTGTTCTACGGCTTTCAGGCCAAAAATCTTAAAATCCACGGCCTACGGCTGCAACCCTGTGGCCGTTATGGCTTTTCGTAAATTCAACGGTAGTAAATTAATTAATTTATAAAAAATTCACTTTTAGTAACTTTTTTTGCTTGCAACTCTCGTGGCACTACCAATGTTAGCATGCTCACTAAGCAATCGCGTTCACACTTGCTTCTTACCTTTCCCCCTTCCACCCCCGCATCAACTAGCATGCTCTCTAATAGCAGGGCCTGCTATTAGAGAGCATGCCACTAAAAAGCATGCTCGATAGTAGCATGTCCTGTACACACATGCTACTAGGTAGCATTTGCTCGATAGTAGCATGCTCTCGTGCTACTAACGAGCAAGTCTAACAGTAGCTTAACATTATATAGGCTAAGATGATGATGATAGGGAAGTTGGTAACCTTCAGTGTTGTTTTCTTGTTGGTGAATTATTTGTTACCTACTCCGCCTACTGCGAGTACTGTTGCACCGTACGGCGTAGTGTCTCCTACGTTGTGCGTAGCGGCATTGCGGTAGAAGCTAGACAGTGCAGCACCAACTGGCGGTATAGCTATAGCGTTAGATTTTCCGCGTAGAGCTGCTACGCGCCTCGTAGCTCGTACTTACATTTGAATGATATTGCATGCAAATCAATTTTTTTATTTCATAATACGTATAGTCAACTGCAAAGAGATCGATTCAGTCATGTTACAAACATATGTAGGTTTTATACTTTAGTAGGAATTCGTAGACTTTATTCATGTAATACATCATTTTTGTAACTTTGACCTCTTTGTATTTGACTGTACAACAAGAAGCCTTTCTTAAACCACGTGAGTCTTACCCACGGCAAATTTCGATTATTCGAAACTTGATCAATCAGTAAAAGTTGTCATTTGCTTTGACGTATGTCCTAAAGTTAGGACATTGGGCATACAAGGTTACCTTTATCTACCCACCCACTGCTGAGTATTATAGATTTCTGCATCCAGGATTTTTAAATCTCAAGTCAATCCTGAAGTTTTGTTTGCGTTATTTTACAGTTGTTTAGGAGACCTCGTGAAAATCGATGAAATCCCTCTTTCCATTTATCCAAATTTAACTTTAAACTAACAGCCTTTTAGCTTTCTACCCCGCTACTACAGGTGTGCAGTGCAGTGCGGAGCGGCGTGCATGTTATCTGTTCATTGCCCGCCCGAGACGCTCACCACACAGTGGCTACCTGGAAACACACGCAATGAACAGAGAAGACGCCAACTGCTCCGCTGCCCCCTGGCATTCAGTTCACGACCTTACACAGGATGGAAACATAACTTCTATAACGTAACACTTTCCCGAATGTAAGGGCCACCTGAAGGGTTTTTTTATTTATTTAAATAAACAATTATAACGTTCGGATCTGTTTTCAAGTTACAAGTAATTAAATATTGATCCCAAAGAACGGCATAATACAGCCCGTTTATTTTGTAGAAATATATATAGCAGTGACATGTGTCACATTAAGATGTATGTAGATACAATTAGGATTGTCTACATTATCAAGAAAAAAATATATAATTGTTACTTATCATTAGAAATTGAGTGTACATCATTATCGTCATTATCATATTATGACACGATATTTTCAGGAATGTTTATTTTTACGTTCCACTCGGTCTTATTCTTTTACGTATACCTACCCACCAAGTAGCACTCTCATTTTTGGTCAAATTGCGTTTTATGCAAATCTTTTTTATTCGTTGATTAATACTCTCTAAATTAGATTAATTTTAACTAAATACCATGGGATATAGATTCAGATGAATTTCGAAAATTAGATAAACACTTAGCCAAGATCTTCTATCTTAATATTCCAAAACTTTACTAGTATTTTTGTCGAGTTTGAAGCTCTAATGGGCACCAAATTTTCAAATTCATCCAAGTCCCACAGTGCTTAATTACTTGAGATTATCTCAGTGAGGTTTCGTCCCATGCTTATCGTCCGGTACTAATTGCTGCACTCAGACTTGCCAATTTCATTATTTGTGATGGATGCTCGTTTTAGTAAAATAAAGTATATATGTTATATTTGTTGAAAAAGTCCCTATGTATAAGATTCAAAAATTGGTGACATTACTGGGTGAGGCAGTTAGACCAGTAAGATTTAGGTCAATATAGAGCTTTTGGTCCCATTGGCGTATTTTTGCATCTAATTGTAATTCTTGTGGTGTAATGTTATTAACATTATCATGTTTCAAAGTTTTAAATATATAAATTAAAAGTAAATGCTGAAAGTGGATCCAGTAAGTAATCGAAGAAAGCTCTCGAAGTAAGTACCCAGCAGTACTTTCAGCTCTGCCGTTGAAGAGCGGGTGATGCGGGGGAGAGGCAAATGAAATATTCAAGTGGAAAGTTATAGTTTATATTTAGATTTATAATAAGATATGTAGTCTACAAAATTTCACAAATTTTCACAACGTTATTTGAACCTAAAGCGTTCTACCCATTTTATTATGAAAATAAAATTATCGAAATCACTGGATCTACACACGGCGGGGGCGGGGTTTACGCAACACTATTTTTAAAATATAATCTAATAGGCAGTATTTTAAATCTCGCGTATCTTTACATGAGTAAGTCAAAAACTTATAACGGTAAAAAAATAAAAAAATATCCATCCATAAACCCCGCCGCCGGAAATAAACAACAACGTCGTCGCATTACATATACAAACATATTTATTATCGTTATATTATATTTAACTAGATTATACAGAATAATGATTCCTATGAAATATAATTATGCATTCTTTAAATTTATTCAATAATGTAATAATAATACTTAATAAGTATCAATAGGTAATGGTTAGTCAATGTTCGTGCTACAGACTACAATAGTTAATAATGAATGAGTCGTATTATTTCTTTATCATTTTATTACTATAATTTTATTACTCGATATATATATATATTGTAACACTAAACGAACATGCAGCCTCGGCCCGCGGCGCGGGCTCATAATCACAAAAAAACATCGTCAACACATAAAATAATAATCAATAATAATAATCATACTGATAAAAATCATTCATAAAAACATTACAATAAAAATCTAAACATTAAAACACACTTAAAACAAACATTATATTAATATTATCATAATCATAGTGTGTAGTACGTATTGTATAATATCATTTAAGCGAATAATCGTATAGTCAAAAATAGTGTGAGCATGGCGCGCGGGGGAGCGGGGAGAGCGGCGCCGGCGACGTTACATTACCTATGCGGGACGAACACGTACGCGCAGCATTACCTATGCGGGGCGAACACGTTCGCGCAACATTACCTATGCGGGGTGAACACGTCCGCGCAACTTTACCTATGCGGGGCGAACACGTCCGCGCAACTTTACCTATGCGGGGCGAACACGTCCGCGCAACTTTACCTATGCGGTACAACAATCCGCGCGGTGCTAGAGCAGCGCCGAGCCTGCCGCGGGCCGGCTGCGCGCGCGCATTACCTACGGCTCGCGCCATTACCTACAACAACATTAGCTAGGGCCGCGCGCCCGCTCCCCGCGCCGCCCGTCCCTCGCCTAATATATTATTATATCTTAATACTTTACGCTATTACGTTAGGTAAGCTTTATAAATTTTCGATTTCTCATTTACGCTATCAATAATAATAATTATACAACTTTTTTTAAATTTTATGTTTTTTTTTTCGAAATTCTATCGTAACGTACTTCGACTCTCTCTGCGGCCGACAGCGCGTGCGCTGTCGCCTTAATAAAAAACGTTCATAATAAGAAAATATATCGTGAATAACTCTGCCGACTTACGATAGGTAGTGCGGCGCGGCGGACGGGCCGTGCCGGCGAGGCGCCGACTTTTGGCACCAGGATTTCGATTACGCGATTTTTATTTTTTTAATATTTTTATAACGATTTTTAAGTAAAAAAGATCGATCCCTATTACAAAAACGTGCGACTCGATAAGATCCACCGGTGTCGGGTCGGGCGTGCGGGCGCCGGGCGCGCGGCTTACGACAGGATGCGGATGGCCTGGTGCGCGGGCGCCGAGCACGCGGGGCACGGCGCGCCGCCCGCCGCCAGCCGCTGCGCGCACTCCAGGCAGAACAGGTTGTGGCCGCACGGCACCAGCGCCGCCGCCACGCCGCGCTCGCCGCACACGCAGCACGCGCGCGCCGGAGACGCCGCCGGCGACGGCCGCGCGCCCCACGCCCACACGCCCGCCGCGCCGCCGCCCGGCGACTCGAACGACGGCGACTCGCCCAGACCCTCGTCGCGCTCCGTGGACGACCAGATGCCCAGCAGGTCGCCCAGCCGCGCCGACGAGCCGCCCGACGAGCACGAGCCCGCCGACGAGAAGGCCGGCTCCTGGTCGGGCCGCAGCAGCGACGCCAGCCCCGCGCGGTACAGCTGCGCCAGCGGCTCGCCCTCGGCCGGCGCGGGCGCCCCCGCCGCGCCCGTGCGCAGCGCGATGTGCGCCTCGATCTCCTTACGCGCCGCCTCCACGCTCTCGGGCAGGCCCGTCACCTCGAACACGGGCTCGCGCTCGCGCGACGGCGTCACGATGTACGTGTGCGTGGTGTGCTGGATGCGCTTGATGGTGGCGCCCTTGGGGCCCACCACGAGCCCCACGACGCGGTACGGCACGCGCACCTGCGCCGTGACGTGGCCCGGCGCGCCGGCCGGCGGCGGCGGCGCCGCGCCGCACTTGCGCGACGCGCGGATCTGCGAGAAGTGCTCGGCCGCCGACAGGATCTCGCGCTTGGCGCGCGCCACGTCCTCCTTGCGGCCGGTCACCACGAACACCGGCTCCTCGCCGCGCACCGGCGTCTTTATGTATGTGTTAGTTTTCGCGCGTAGCGCCTTGATCTTGCATCCTGAAACAATGATAAACACTCGTTAATTTACTGACCGACTTTCGACAACGTGGGACCTGCGATATTGTACGAACAACGTCCGGGAGACATGGAAGTGAGGCGGTTTATCTATCTACTACATGGACCCTCCTCCCTACTACTACACGTAAAAGAGGAGTGAAGTCAGTCGTGGGTCCGTTTCCGTCGATACGCGATTACGCGGCACTTGGCGCGGCGCCCGCGGCGCGGTCACGCGTCCCGGCTCCATATGGAGCTTCGTCTTAACGCACTGAAGCGAATTAAGCAAGGAAGCGGCACCTGTCGCGTGCGTCCCGTTCCAACGCGCAGTATCCCACGTCTGCCATCCCGCTCGCCCTCCCAATGCGGCAAAAGTGTGGCAACGCGGCACGTACAGCATCTTGATTCGCAGATGCGACTACATAAACTTGACCCGCGGATGTATTTACATAAACACGAGCTCGTAATCCGGCTGCGAAGTATTGTAATTCATGTTTCAAATAAATATATTCTTAGCCGACTTTATACTCTGTTAACTCACGAGTACCTTGTTGGTTAGTGCTCCGCCAGACGAGTAGTTTTACTACTGGCATGGACACGTGCTGCTCGTAAAGGCAATTACGAGCTCTCCGCGCCCCCGGCGCAGACAGACGGAACGGATTCATAACTCTTTGCATAAATTGTGTATAAATTGCAAGTCAATACGGGAACTGAATAAAAATGAGAATGGACTTGTGAGATTAACTAACGCAGCATAGAAGTACTAGGTCCTTTGTGAAACAAAAATGACTTCCTGCGATGACTACACTACAATACATTCTAAAGCGTTATTAATAAGTTTAAACGCAAAAAACTAAGCTAAATCACGCCATTTCGACCGCATTTACTCAAGCATCGCTCACCTATACATTCTCAACCTATAAATGCGAAAGTGTGTGTGTTTGTATATTTGTCCGTCTTTCAGGTCGAAACGGAGCGACGGATCGACGTGATTTTTGGCATAGAGATAGTTCGGACCAGAAAGTGACATAAGCTACTTTTTAACCCCCGACGCAAAGTTATAAGTTTGACCGCTATGTGTGTCTGTGTGTCTGACTGTCTGTGGCACCGTAGCTCTTAAACGGGTAGACCGATTTGAATGCGGTTTTTTTAATTTGAAAGCAGGTTTTCTAGCGATGGTTCTTAGACATGTTTCATCTAAATCGGTTCAGCCGTTTTTGAGATATTGAACTTTTAATCCCGGAAAAATGCACAATTCCCGAGGGAACAGCGCGCGATAACCGAATTCCACGTGGGCGAAGCCGCGGGCAAAGCTAGTTTCTGTATAAAACTTTAAAACATTTACATTTTACGAATACGAATTGAAATGTCTACATTCAGATTTAGACGTTGGTACTCAACTCGATATAATATCGAGCCGAATTGTATCGCCTGTTACAAAAGCTATTCGAGGTCTGGCTGTATGTCAAGGACAGACTTCAAAGGCACCAACGCCCAACAAACCGAGTTGAAGTTATTGTAAAGCTTGATTTTTGTATTACTTGTTGCCGACCGCCTTGAAGTACCTATAGATTCAAAGCCGAAGCAGTGTACTGTACAGTAAAGTTCTTAAACTTCTGATCAAAAACTCGCTCAAAAGTATCTGAACACGCTTCTTCGCCGTTAACAATAGAGCCGTGTTCACATGTTTTGGATCAAATTTTTGCTCAAAATAATAAGAACTTGTACAATCGAAACATGAATCCCTCGTAAAATATTCTCACAGTAAACGTCGCGATGGTTTTCCTTCTGTGACGTTAGGCGCCATTACGACTTTTATTGTGAACAGGTACGATTCAATTCATCTCCGGCTTGTAGGAGCCGCTTGTATTGGCTGTATAGCCAAGGCTTGAGCTGTAGGTCACACGCGGGTCCAGTGTGAATTGGGAACTACACACCATATAAAATTCTTTTGCCATGTTTTCGATCACCAAGCTTATGGTAGGTAAACATCCAGTGTATGTCATTTTTAACCCCCGACCCAAAAAGAGTTTGACCGCTCTGTGTGTGTCTTTGTGTCTGTCTGTGGCACCGTAGCTCTGAAATGGGTGAACCGATTTAGATGTTGTTTTTTTATTTGAAAGCAGATTTTCTAGGGATGGTTACTTTTTAGGTATGTTTCATCAAAATCAGTTCAGCCATTTTTGAGACATTAAACGTCAGGGGTTTTTCTACTTTTCTGATGTACATTCGAATGTAAAAATATATATACATACTTATGTTTAGTGGCATAATGTTTAGATATTTTTGACGTCTTGGTAACGTACATTTATATATCTATGCTTTTGACCGTACATTTTTCAAAAAATCTCAAAGGCACGCCTGAGTTAGCCCACGACATTGCTTGAGACAATCAACCCACTCTGACTCCATAAAACATGTTCAAATGTAATAAACGAAGGTTGTCTTGAAACCTCGAGTTGAAAGCTGCGCTCGCGATGTCAGGGGGCCTAATACCAAATTGAAAAATCGAAGTTCGTATCGTACCGTCCCTCTCACTCTCGTATTAAATAATATAAGCGTCAGCGGGACGGCAAGATACGAAGTTCGAATTTTGCAATTCGTAATATAGGGCCAGCAGGGCTACTACGAAACTCGAAACTCGAAGTTCGTGCCGTGCGGTCCCTCTCGCTCTCGTATTAAATAGAAGTGTCAGAGGGACCGCACGACACGAACTTCGAGTTTCGAGTTTCGTAGTAGCCCTGCAGACGCGGGGGCGCCGCGCGAGTTCAAGGTTTCGTGCTATATTGGGGAAACTTATACTTTAAACGTCTGTCGAGATCTCACCGGGACAGCAATTATTTAATGGAACTATTTTGGGGATACTGTACTTTTAAGGGGTTCTCGAAGGAAAAATGGAACTCCTACAAGAATAAAACTCTTAGGGGCTGTTTCACCATCCATTGATTAGTGTTAAGTGACGGTTAAATGTGATGCCGTCTCTATTTGTTTTGTTCGAATAGACGGAGACGGCATCGCATTTAACCGTCACTTAACACTAATCAATGGATGGTGAAACAGCCCCTTAGAAGATAAAAACCTTAACAGGGATGTTAAGTTTTGCTAACTGCGTCCGTTCATATTCGAAGTAAGTATTCGAACGTTGTTATTCGTCTTACATTCAAAAGCCGCTAGCTCTCGTATTGAGCGTTTATACCTGCTGACTTGGCAGCGTTGCATTTTTGTTAGTTTTTCTCGATTATTCCATAAAAATTGAATGAAAATTAAAATGTTTTCTGATAGAACACTTCTTAATATATAAGTTAATGTGTCTACTCCAATAATCATTCGTGATAGACTTTTATATTCCTTAAAAAACGAATTAATGTCAGAAAATAAAAGTCTATAACAAATAATTATTGGAGAAGACACATTAACTGATATATTAAGAAGTGTTGTATCAGACAATATTATTAATTTTCATTTAATTTTTATGAAATAATCGAGAAAAACTATCAAAAATGCAAGGTTGCCAGCTCAGCAGGTATAAACGCTCTTAATGTGTACACAGCTTTTACATCCTCTGTATCAATAGAAATAATATATCAAACCCTTATGTTTCAACAAAACAAAGTATATATGTACAGCGTAGCAAGAGCTACGCGCGGCGTAGACCTTCTACGCTCGTAGCACTGATTCGTCTGATAACAAAACGTCGTATGTTCTACTCTGTTCCAATCTAATCTCAGACCGCTTGCGTAAGAAATAAGGTACATACTGAATTAGAGAAATGATGTTAGATATTATATGACTATATTACTATATTAGTTTAGTAGATATCGTGATTGATTGTAATTAGATGTACATGTACATTAATGTACATACGAGTTGATTCGTTAGTATGCGCATTAGTTATCGATTCTATTATTAATGTGATATTAATAGGTCAGTCATATTAATAATATTTAGTTGATCCGAGTCTGTTGTTCCTCTGTGATTTATTTGGACAGGTACTATATTTGACGTGTTTTACTAACGTGTCGTAACTCCTAAACGGATAAAACGATGTAGACGTGTTTTTTTTTTTCAAAAATAATTCATCGCGTTGGTTTTTTTAGCAAAATTTGGCTATGACTATGACTAATGACTAATTGATGTGTTATGGGACTATGTAACCTATAATATTATAGTATCCTTTACTAGTGTAATTCCTGCCCGCTTCAGTATAACCGAGTGCTGCTAGACAAAGATGCGAAAATACGCGAAAATGCTTTCAAAAAATGATGGTACGGTTGTTTGCCTTACACTCGACTTGGCGGGAGCACTGCCGCGCCCCCAGATTTACAGCTCGATTTAGTTTAAAGTTCTGTACAGTAGATGAGATGCCAAATAATATTTAAAACATATAGAAATTTAACAGAAATAATGCTAAGAGCATGTTTGCTAGAAACACGAATAACAAGATCACAATAATCATTGAGATATATGTACTCGTACCTTACGGCACGAGACTGGCTGTTTGGAACTTAACGCGCGGCGCATCCATCATCAATATTATTTTGACACAACCTCTGTCACGGACGTCAACAAACTATAGTGAAAGGTTCACAAATCCGCGCTGTGAACAGATTTTGTGCACCGTTTTGATGTAACACACATGCAGTCTATACATAGATGTGTGGATGACAATAATGCTGTGCTGCGGTTGAGTTTGAAACGCGTCAGCGTAGCGTGGTGGTGGTGAAAGTTGGGTTTGTGTGTATGTAAGTGTGTACTTACTGTGTGGAGGCAGAGGAGCTGTATGAACACACATTTATTGCTTAGACGTAGCTATTATCAGGTCGCGCTCGTGTGAGCTAAGGAATTATCAGTGTTATGTTGTATTAATAAATAAATAACTGTATTATGATAAAAATACATACTTAAATACATATTAAACATTAATTGTTGCATTGATATGGACCTCCGCAAAGTAACGCCTGATTCAATAAATTACGAGTATGCGAACAAAGCTGTTAAAATGGTATTAGTTTCATATGTACCTCGACTCCAGTTTGGAAACCGTCTATGTCTTTTTGAAAAGGCCAAACCGACGTGTCAAATCGTCGACGGAAACGAACGATATATCCTAATGGGGGTAGTTCAACCGGATCGCAGGTCATTCACCTTCAAGTGTGAACCCCGAATCAGAGCCACTTCAACTTGGAAGCTACCCCACCCCACTAAGGTCGAGGTTCAAACGAGAGAAAGAACTAGGTGATAAGTTATTTTAGGCTGTAAGTGGAAAGCTGGATGTAAAGGGGGGTGAAAAATGAGGAGGGGATCGCACAATGCCGTTATAGGGGATGATTAATAGTGAGGTTTGGAAAACATCAGTTTGATCGCTTGGAGGGCGTTGATAAAATTGAAACGGCCTCGTTTGGCGGGGGTTGTGTTTTTTGGCTGTTTCTTTGCATAATTTTTGGAGAGATCAGTTTAAAATGCTTAGTGGAAAAGAGCACTTATAGAAAAAAAAATCGTGAGTAAACTAAAATAGAGAATGACATTAAAACTATACAGATTAAATAACAGAACGCTACTTTCTGATTTCATATAAAATGTGTGAACTAAGTGTGAAAATCGCATCAAATTCGTATTTAAAATTTTAGTTAACGAATAATCGATTTATGTTTTATGTTGCAGGTATAGTCGACCAAGAAAGTGCTTTACCAATTTAAATGACAGTTACTTCAGAAATAAAACAATAAGGCCGATTGGCATATTGACTTGTTAGTGAAAATAGGCACTATTTACCGGCACGGATAATACTGACATGGAAATACCGACCCGTTATTTCGTGCACACGCCCATACAAACTGGTGTCAAACTGACAAAAGTGTCTATGGGCTTGTCACAAAATTAAATGATGATTATGAAACCTTGTAGCGCGAAGCAGAGATTTGCGTTCGCATTCGGAGGTACTAGGGGCGCAGCGCGCGATAAGAGTTGGCGAGCCGCCAGCAGCTTGCAATGGTTATATTATACGAATTAACATCTCAACTTGGCCACATCACAACGCTTATACTCTATTTATTAAACCAAGATACAAAAATGAAGTTTCATGTGTTACCTGTTTTTTCATCTCATAAATAGTGATGTGCCACAACCGGTAATCACCGAAAAGTTTCGGTAAGTACCTGTTATACGTATAAAATGTTAAGGTATGAACGGATCTGTGACGTACTAACACACGTAGGGCACTTAAGACATTCTAAAAAGGGTAAAATGGGTTTAATGAATATGCTACCGTTTAGGAGATATTTCGACTGTTTGTAGATGTTGATGTTTAAATTTAATTTGAAGAATCAAAAGCAAGTTCTGCCTAAAAGCTCAATGCTTAAGGAAAGTAAAATATGCAATGCTTTAATTCTATTTTAGTTTCCATAAAATATTATGTTTTACCGATTATTTTTAATAATGTCGAAAACCGAAATCAGAGAGCAGCACTATTCGTACTATGCTGGTCACATTATTTTTACATTTGACATTTCATACTGTCACTTTAGTATCTTGGTTTAATAAATAGAGTATAGTAAAGGCGAATGAGTTATTTTTTAAATTAAAACGACCGTGAGACTCAGACATAATTATTAAAAAAGATACTTGGGTTGGGGCGTTTACTGATTAATAGTTGAGGTAAGCCCGACATGTTGAGAATGAGTTTGTAACTTAGACTTTTCTTTAATAAAATTGAGGATAACTTGGTAAAAAGATTTGAGGTTGTTTTTTAAACAGTTGTTGTCTTAGTAGTCGATCAATTAATTAGTCGTTTTACCAGCCAAAGGCAGCTGTTATTACAATCAATGACTTGAATATCTACTTCGAATGGAAGACAGCGGCAACGCGGCAAACAAACTGTGTCATTTAATATGTTATTAAGTAGTTTGTTTTAAACTGGTTTAAAAATAGAGAAAAGAAATATTAAAAAATGCCATGGAACAAGCTTATTTATGTAGTAAGCTTAGCTGAAGCCCTCTTTAATCTCCCTCTGAGCTGCTGAACGTTTCGGAAATGTAAAGTTTTATAGAAGCTAAATGATTGTCAGCTATATAACGGGTTCTAAAGCAGGCTTGCAAATTGCAAGTTGCATGCAATCCAGTGCATTGATGCATCGCTACGAGCTACGGGCTACGCGGCTACGGGCAGTACCTACGCCGTAGCGAACCAGGTCACTGCTCGCTCATGAATGCTGACTGCCTAGTACTTTAAACTGGTGTTTTGTGATTAATTGCAATTTTTCTAATTTACTGACTTTTCCGTGACCACATTTCCAAGTTTCCCTGACCAAATCAAAGCAGGTTATAATGACACTGTTTTTTTTTTTACTGCCCGAGATACTAAGCTAGACCCGCAGCGCGCGTTGACCAGCAGTGGTGTAGCGGTATAGCACGCGGTACGGAATACCGAGGACCTGGGTTCGCTTCACAGTGCTGGTCTTATTTTTCTGGTTTTTCTGTGAATCTATATTTCAGTTTGTATTTTCAATTTAGGTTTTACGGGATGACCGTAAAAGTAAAAATTTGGAATTGAAATAAAAAATACAAAGTAAAAATTATCAAAATGGCCATGTGTTTTATGTCACCAATGTCGTAAAATATCCAAATATTAATTTTTCAAATGCGTCAACTATTAATACCGCAGAAAAATGAGTACCAGGTCAGCATAAATCGAAAGTGTAGTGGAAACTGCGGACGCGGTTAGCAGGTCGCGGCGTAGAATAACTTCAGAGAGTGAAGTCCGACTGCTAAGTTCATTTCAATACCTAGATAACCGGATGCTTTGCAGTATTTTATTTAGTTTTTATTGTACATTGTAAGAGTTCGTTCATTTCATACTTCGGCCACTTAATATAATGAAATCAGACGGGGTCCTCTATATCTTTTGCGAATGATTTTGGAAATGGTCAAATGGTTTTCGAATTCCATTTCAACAGTTCTTAATTCGTTTCGTAGTATATATTCGCTTACGAAAAATCTTCGTTGTCAAAATATTATCCGACTCGAAGTATTTGATACTTGAGGTATCCATCATTTCAATATTGGCTGTTTGGCCAACCTTAGGAGTGCTCTTGGCAAGAGCAATATTATTGCGCTAACCAGTGAGGCCAATAACGCAGAGAAGACCAGGGAGGCAGCACGACGACGAAGATGCGAATATGGACTGTTTTGTGAGATAAATACAATGATTTTTAGTATATCCATTACATCTTTTATTTCATTACTTTGCGCCTAATTTTTCATAGGATTCATATTATTCTTTGACAAAGGCTGTTAAATACACCGTGATATCACAAAAACCCAGACAATCGATAAACATGTCAGTTCATAGAAAACTTTTTAGGTATGTTCGAGCTCCACGAAAATGAGGTTTTTCCAAACTGGTGGTAGATTTTTTGACATTCATGTTTGGCTTGTTATAAACTAATGAGGGCCATCGCGTATAAATTCGCCGCTAGAGGCGCTAGTGTAGCGTGAGGTCTCCGAAATGTCAAATTTCATAGTTTTTGGGTGAGCTACGCGGGTTTATTTATTAGAATAATTTTGTGAATATTTTGCATTACCTGAAATTAATTATAGCAATGGGGCAATGAATGTCTGTGTTTTGAGACAGTTTTGTCTTTTGGAAACTTTTGTCCTCCCTTTTTTCCCGAACAAAACGGGGCTACGCAACACTGTGGTTGCTCGATATTTTTATGGTACGGTTTTAAGGTGTATTAAATATGATTTTAATCTAAACTTTGTTTCCATGCCCGTAATAACAGACTTTGAAAGCCACACTTAAAAACCTCACGCAACAGTGGCGCCATCTAGAAAGACAAAAAACGATAGCCCTCATTGAATTGCGATTTTGCGATATTTTGACTGATAGATCTAGACCACAATGAGATCACACTCGATCCTACTACATTAATCTCAAAAGAAGCACCCTCATCACAGACCATTCATATGGTGTTTGTATGTAATCTCTGGAATTACTGAACTAACTTTAAAAAAATCGTTCACAGGCTGAAAGCTAACAATAACAGGCTATTTTTTCCAAAAATTCAAAAAGTTTCTAGACGATGCAGAGGAAGTAGCGGACAAATAGTATCTAATAAATACTGTATTCAACTAGATAAGGGAAATAAAGAGATAAAAGAAAGACATGTTAAGCGTCTAACACATAAATCCGGCTCGGCTAATGAAGGCATTTTCGTCCGATTCGCGATAGTATGTAGGTCAAGTATAGCCTATATATCTATATCTATGGCATGAACCATGCACGCCGGGCAAACAGCGAGTCATCTTGAATAATGAACGAGACACTGCTGTCTCGCTCGCACGCGCTGTCCTGATACTTTGATTAATGGAGATAACATGCTTCATGACATTTTATTTGGGCGTTTCCTGGATACTCAATTTAAACAGAATAGCTAAAAGCCCTTACTGACTGATCTAATTTAACTAAAGTAACTGACGTTTTGCTTTTGAATGAGAAAAAAACAATTGTTTAAATCACATTTACACCGATCGATTGCTTTGTTTTATATACAAAATATCTTACCGCTTGTTTGCATTATATTCAGTAACGCTAAGTGAACATTGCAAATATATTCGACTGATCTCGAAACTGAACTGCGACGGCTTTACGACCGCTGCTCGGGTTTACGATGGATACAAATATTATCTATACACGCCCTTACGCGGGAATAAAACTTTATAGGCCCTGTATTTCCATTGCGTGAAGAAAGAGGATTAAGAAAATATCAATACGCAGACTTCGCGGAGTCACCGGGCAAACATATAAATCAGAGGATGTCACTACAACAACACGCGGCAGGGGTGGCCAACCTCGCCCCGCGGCACGGGCATTTTCCCGCGCACCCTACACTACAGCTGTTTCCCTATACAACGCTATAGGCACGCTTCCTGACTATAATGGAAGCCCGGGAATGAGTTTTCATCTTTGCTACTTTCTCTGCGCCCTGCAGGGATCTGAATGTGTTTTTCGTCTTCGGAGATAATGTTATACAGATTTTTTCGGCCGTTCTGTTCGTCGGATGATAAATAGTAAGTACGGCGCTGGGACATAGAGGAAACGTTTCGTCATAGTGATTTGGCTCGGCGCCAGCTCTGACGCATCTCCGCTGGATCAACGTCCACGACGCACTGAACCGCAGTGAACTTTCCGATGTCTCGCGCATGCCTCCTCCGATTCCGAGGCTTCTCAAACTCAAACTCGAGCTCTCTAAAGTCTTTATTAATTTATTATTTTTTTGTTGTCGATTGACCGGGGAGTTAAGAACGCGGAGGAATGGGAAAATTTCATTAGCGTATCTTAGAGTTTACCGAAATGTCGCATGCGGTAACGGAAAGAGTTTCCCAAGGCGGCAGCCGCACCGCGTGTCTGCAAGGGGGGCGCGGGGGGCGGGGGCGGCGCCGCAGGGGCGCGTGCCGTGTCGCACCCCCGCGATCGATACCGGGCAATGACCCCGGCAGCGGTCCGCGACCGGTGCATTGGCAATCCCTGGCGCGAATTTAACCCACATTCCGCCGTGCGCCCGCCGAGCGCTAATTACTCTAACGTACTGATTGCACAGAACTATGCATCGTGCAGCGCTAGCCCAGTAGGTACTTCATCCAGTGTTCGGTTTCAACAGTTTGAGAACCTAACTGCGGCAACGCTGTACATACAACAGCTTGTCCTGCTCCACTTGACATCATTAGGTTTTACTAATACATAAGTCTAGGTATTTTACGCTGATAGATATAGACGGAAACGCTCTAAGATCCCAATTGAATCGTTAATAATTAAGAAGCACAATACAAGGATGACGAAAAGACCACAAAATTTGACTTAATTTACATCAACATTATACAATTGACATAAAAGTAACGAAACGTGAATCATCAGCATATTTTAAGCAAAAATCCTAGAATTAAGGTTGCCCAAGGAAATTTAAGTGTGGTGCGGATGGAAAAATCGCCTCCTCGGCGTTGAGCGGCCATTGCACCCGGCTTACATAACACTGGGGGTGCAGAGGTAGCGAGAGGTAGGCCGCCACGCGAGCCGCCGCCGCCCCAATAGGCTTAAGTCACGTGTGCGTCTTACACCAAAACAACCCTAACAACAATGACAGTAAACTTGAGAATAGCGTACGCTGGCGGCATGGAGTTACGCATAAAATGATTGATGATGCGTCTTAGCGTAGGGCACGGGGGATGCGGCACGCGGGGCGGGCGCGGGGTTGATCGAACCGAAGTCAGCTACGTTCAACGGCCGGTATTTGTTTCAGCCAATTTATCATGGGCAAACAAGGGTTTGTCGACCTAAAAACGACGATTGAACTTCCCTTGATTAAGGAAGGTTCAATAGCGGATCAAGACTACTTCTACGCAGTATAGAACATTAAGTATTTCTGTTTAGGAATTTTTAAATATCGAACTGTTGAAACTGTTTAAAAACTCAAACAAACACGAACAGAGCAATATGTATCCAGCTCCTACAAGTATAAGGTCAAAAGTCTCACAGCGGCGAAGAGTAAATAGTTCGTTTCAAATTCAAAGTTGACTTTAACCGCGTTACATGTAACAAGACAATTGCGACCTTGTTTCTAAAGCAATACACATTAATTTAATATACGCGGTGTGACGAGTTGATACTTTTTGTTAGTGGACGTTGTCACGTGGTGTCTAGGGATACCCGCGGGAGGGAGCGAGACAGCGAGCTACTCTCTCGCTCTGATGGCCGGAGATAGACATCTATCTGTCGAAAGGGAAATGGTACGGGTACGTAGTTATTTCGGTGCCGCTTGTTTTGTGGCAATGCACGAGACTAACTTAGGAAATGAGAATAGGTTTTGTGTGTTAGAATAGACTTCCAGAGTCAAACTACCTGGAATTTTATAGGAGCCTAGTACCTGGTAACGAGTTTCTAGGCCGACAGCGCATAGTATCTTTACCGACTGGTGCAAAAAGAACGGTTGTGTTCGCATGTGTACACATTAAGTGTTAGATGTCACTAATGTCACAATGTGCGCTCATTAGCAAGATGTTATGAGTATTTAGCATGAGCTTTAGAACAGAGCAGTCAAGGTGATATTATTTTAGTTTGAGTTACAAAAAATGAAGTGGGAATGGTAACCGGGATATACTTATTTTAGTGATACTTGTAGGTTCCGTGTAGAGATGAATATTTACCTGAAAGCAGAAAAAAAATCATTAGAAAAATTGTCTCACAGTAAAACTTAGCACAGCGCACATATAGGTATAGAAACAGAATTTGTATTTCTTTTTTTGTATTTTTTTTTTTTAGTTTTATTGGCCCTATTTGAAATTTGGTATACACATGTAGGTTAGATAACAAAGCAGATACAGTAAAAAAAGACTAGTATTATGTACTTAATTGTTTTTTTTAAAACCTACCCGAAGTATTTAACACGAAGTCGAATTAAGTGGCCAGTTTTTGCTGCCAAAATTAATCGGCTTTAATTCTGATTAAGATGTAACTGATCATGATCAATCATAAAAAGTGGTTCAGCGTCGAGGTGGGTACAGCAAGGTCGAGAGGGGTTCCTGACAGCTGTCACATCTTATCAAGCTCACTGGTGGGGTCCCATGTTATGCGAAATGTTAACGCGCAAAGGAGTCATCTGACGCCGTCTCTTTCCTGTAAGTTACGAGTTGCGAGTGCGAGAAAAGGGAAGATTTCGTTCTAGTAGTTTGACATTCTCGTATTTTTACTGTTCAAATATTTTGAATTATACCATAATAAGATTCCATTTTCAATATCGCAGATATTAAAAGATAGGTCCTATCTGATAGGATTATGGCCATGGCTATATTGACGTTTCCGTGTAACTCTAAAGGTCCTTACTAATTATTATAAATACGAAAGTGGGTATACAAATTTACTCAACCGATTGTGACGACATTTGAAAACCTTAGAAGGATATAGGATAGTTTTTATCCCTGAAATTGTATAGTTCCCGCGGGCGCAATAAATAAATTATTCACAGACAAAGTCATGGGCAGTAGTAGCTAGTCCTTACTAATCCATACTAATATTATAAATGCGAAAGTGTGTGTTTGTATGTGTGTCCGTCTTTCACGTCCAAACGGAGCGACGGATCGACGTAATTTTTGGCATAGAGATAGTTTATGGGCCAGAGAACGACATAGGCTACTTTTTATCCCGGAAAAATGCAGTTCTCGAGGAAACAGCGCGCGATAACCGAATATGCCGCGGGCAAAATCTAGTAGATATAGTAAATGCGAAACTAGGTCTGTCTGTTAACTCTTTATTTTAGTTGCGACCCTGGGAAAGATATGACGTAGTTTGTTTTCTCCGTGCTAATGGCCTGCCCGCTGCCATTTCAACGAGCTAATCCGCTCGAACACAAAACCAAAAACCCCGCGAAAATTCAGCTCGAATCGTAAATATGGTTTAAACTAAAATCTAATACAAGTTGAAGGAAGTTGTTGATGTCGCACCATTAGCCTTGAGTTCGCATGTCATTACACTCTGCCACTCGTCGTGACAGAATCCAACAAACGCGAACCCAAATGACTAAGTATTGACTCAATAGTATTCGGTCACTTGAGTTAAACACTGTTAATCTGTCCAGTATGTCCTTTAGGGGTCCCTGTTCCTGCCCCAAGGGGCCCGACCGAAGCCATAATTAAAAGTTATTTTTCGCAAATAAAAGTTTTTTATGAAGTCGCGGATCATTGACGTTAAGCCAGTTTGTTTGCTGGAGCGCTAGTCTAAAGCGTTACATTTTTCGGGGTAAATAATCGTTTGGTAGAAGTATGGGGCTCGGCAGTTTATTCTTGAAAAAGTTGGAAAGGCTGATGTATTCGCAATACTAATAATATCTATATATATCTCTCTAATACTCGTATATAAAATTCTCGTGTCACAATGTTTGAAACCAAACTTCTCCGAAACGGTTTGACCGATTTTTATATATTTTTTTGTGTATATTTGGTACGTCTGAGAATAGGAACTATTTTACATACATCTACGCGGACGGACTCGCGGGCAACAGGTAGTAATATATATGTTATTATTATTATAGCAAATGACATCTAGCAGTCGGTTGGCAACAGTGGATGAAACTGGCAAAGGACCGGGCAAAGTGAAGTGAAAATAAAAAGGCTTTTACTCAGCAATGGGTGGATCTGGGCTTGATTTAAGATGAAGAAGATGAAGATTGATTTATTTGCCAACATGAACAATACAGGATAGGCACACAGAATACAAATAAAGAATAAACTAATACAAAATGCGTTTGCTAGTCCCTTGCACTGTGTGGCAAAAGGAACAGGCTCAGCTTATGCTGCGCTTGCTCAGAAGCTACCAGCGCTGGATGATTTATTGATAGAGCTACAAAATAGTACAGATCCTCCATCATCATCCCAGCTTATATATGTCGCACTGGTCGCTAGCCTCCTCTCAGCGGACCCAGTGCTGATAGGGAACTTCACGCACACCATTGAATTGATACTCAGGTTTGCGCTGAATTTCGCACATGAATTTCTTAAAACTCAGAAGTGTGAACCCGGATGTGAACCCATGGTCTTTTATTTGAGATGCCATAAGTCAAACCACTTGACTACTACAGCTGCTATGGGTCCAACGGACTTAAAACTATGCTTTTATTTTCAAAATTATACTAAAACTAGAACTCATTGAAAATTGAGAACAGTTTAACTGAGTCGAACCTACATTATTTGTTTTAAAGATTCTTTTATTTGGCCAAGTACACACTTAGCAAGTCATTAGCCAAGTTACAATGCACAACATCCCTCGAGCACTAGCGAATAGTAAATGGCAATGTGTGAATTTGCGTTCTATATTCAAACGTAACGGCGCCCGCGCAGCCTTGAGCGCCGAAATGTGAATGGGCACCACGTGTGGATGTGACGTCACCTGATCGATTTAAATTCGTAAATAAACTAAGTGCGTTCTAACAGCAAAATTCTATGATTGGTTTTTTGGAGTCTTTTTGTATTTTTTATTTCAACTCCAAATTTGTTACTTTTACGGGTATCCCGTGAAACCATATCGAAAATACAAACTGACACGAATTTAGTCTAGATTCCTGTCCAGCGGTGGTGTAGGGGTTATAGCACGCAGCACGGATTGCTGAGGACCTGGGTTCGATTCCCAGCGCTGGTCTCTTTTTCTGGTTTTTCTGTGCATCCATGTCTCAGTTTGTATTTTCGATAGCAAAATTCTATTTTTCCACGCGTTTCCCATTGCTTTTTTAGGTTTTTTAAAATACTTTTAATTTTACTTCGCTCTAAATCGCTTTTGATATATTAGTCTGAAACACTAATAGATCAAAAGTGTTTATGCTGAGCCACTATCCTTCGTGTTGTCTATTTGCAATATTGTTCTCTTGTGTTGTTACCGTTACAAATTTTATTTTGCTTTCTGTCTTGCTTGGCTGGATCACAGCTATTAAATAGGATTTTTGTAAAAAAAACATGTATTTTTAATTAAAGTTCATCAAAAGGCTCTATTCATGTACCTTACATTATAATTGAATTCGATCCTCAGAATAGTAGAATATGTCATCAATGTACACAAATTCCTAAAAACTAGCGTTTCTTGCCTCTATCTTAGAGGTATATTTCGACTAACGATTGAAATAATTAATTCGTCAGTCTCCACGTCTTTGTTTTCGTTACGTCACGAAACAGATCATTACATCATTAGTGGTTTCGCGAATGATTTAACACGAATTTTATTGGGCGTAAGCGTCTATGAATTATTAATGTGGGAACTCCTAAGTAGACTATGATTTATTTAGGGCGTTCTAAATGTAACTTTGTCTGTTGCATCTAAGGTTTATTTTGAAGTAAAATGCCTCCTGGTTTCGCTATTAAGTGATCAGTAAGTTTTATGATGGATGGCTTACGTTTGAAATACTGTAGCCAAAGGCTTACTGTCATTTTTGAAGAGCGTCTAGCAGCATAGCATGGAAAACAGCGCTGTACAGCAGACGGTGTCGGTTGCGATCTCGAATATTCTACGCGTCAAATATTAAAGTGCATCGAACCGCCGACACATTATTTGACAAGTGCGACGTACATGGTATTCGTACCCGCGATCGTCCCGAAGATAAACATCTTTATACCATCATTGTCGTTAAGTAAACGAGCAAACTGGTTGAAAGGTTAGACCCGGCGCGATATGGCTACGACCCGCGAATTTGCAAGTTTCGTTTTCCTCGCGCAAATGTCGGCCCACGCGCGTATATTTTTATGCAGCAGCGTACGTTGATTGATGGTGAAATATTTGGGATATCCCTGCACCGAAATAAAAACAATTGTAGCGTGCGTGCCGCTGGGTGAACGCACCGGCGTGGCCCGCTTGGCCCGCCGCCAACTCTCACGGTAAATGCTTCTAATCACTGAACTCTTAGCCAGTTAGTATGCTCCCTACAGCTTATAAACGCCTGATACTTGCTAAACTATTGCACCCAGGCGCCCACCTACTGCTTGCGGTCATATATTCCTAGTAAAAAGCTAGTAAACAGTAAAGTTCGTTTACACTAATGCCAGTGCCAAATGAACGTGTGACGTTAGCGTTGTTTTCCTATGTTTTGACAAATGTCTGTTAGAATTGACCTGACATTGCTTGAGTTTTTGAATAAATCTTTCGTCAGATTGACCTCTGTGAGTTCGTGGGTGCCATACAGATGCAATGAGGAAACGCTGCCAAAATCAATGTATTATTTGACTATTGCCTATTCCGCTCCATACAGGTTGATAAACAGAGAAATCGATCTGAGTGATTGGTAGTTCAAAAACGTTCCTTTAGTTTGTTTCCGTACTTGCTCGTCGTACCTACTGATATTGGCTGGACATATATTTTTTATCTTTACGATTGGTCCAACATATCGATTCCACAAAATTATTATATGAATATGCTAAGCTACAGATGAAAGTCTCATTCAGTTTTTAGCTATAAGTCTTTGCTTTGCAGATACGAGGAATATTGCAAGATATATTCACTTCAAAAAAGTAGGTGGATTTCTTAATAAAGCTTAGATCTTAGAGGTCTTCGAAACTGCTGAGAAAACCGTTGCATTTAGATCTACATACGGGCGATAATGCTTATCGGATAGTGACCCGAACTGCACATTTGGACACACCAAAAACCGTCTAATCAGAACCAGTGATCACACACAACACACACAGAAATGTCTGTTGTATCGCACTTTTTATTGGTCCGCCGGCGAAATATCAAAGTTGCTAGGTATTTATGTGAGAGCGGAATGTTTTGCGTACCAGGCCACCATGACCGACGAGTCGTGTTTAGATGCTGATAACCTAGTGGCTACGACCTGCTTCATTGCCGAATACCTATGCCTGTTTCCGGCTAGCTACAAACATTCGCGAGAAGTCGGAACGTGAGCTAACTTGGACATTACATAACTAGTTTAATCCAATGTCATTGTATATATTCACGACGCAACGTTAAGCATAAACGTTAAGTTTTTGTGCAGAATCACGTTAAAGTAATTTAGTTTTTGGTAATTGAACCATATAAGTACGAAAACTGATGTGAAAAGTTTAATTGCCTCGGGTGTATTCTGAACGGGTTATAACGCGTGAGCTCAAGTTTTATCAAAATGTTTTGAACTGAATTCGCTGAACTTGAACTGACACGCGCCGTCAGAAGGTTCAGTTGCATGTTTATTATTCCAGACAGACGAATTAATTAATAAAATTCAACTGAGTTCTTAAATAATTTAGTTCGTACCTGACTTGATATCAGGGCTGCATCAGACGAAAGCGGTAAACGTCAATGTCCCAAAAACGACTCTATTTCAGGGATCACCGCGCACAGAACAATTCCATTTTTATTTCTACTCTGTCTTGTCTGACATAAATGTTTTATAAAACGGGCTAATATTTTTTTAAGAGAACAAATTCTTAGAAAAGGGCAATCATTTCGCTTCAATAGGTCTTTGAATTAATACTAAGCATAGCATTAGTAGTCAGAATTAGTTGACCGGATCTATGCTATGTTTTATTAAATACGTAAAAATAAGTCTTATAAACATTTTATTTACTTTAATACCCGATAGTTTCGCACAAGAGGCTATCAGGGGCGGTAGCACGCAAGGGTTGCGTGTGGAGTGCTGCGGGCTCCGCCAAACTCCTAATTTCAAAGCTTAAGTCTTAGACAGGTCTCGTTACTTTAGTTGAGTTATACTCGTACCGTCCAACACACAGTACGAAAAATCCAACATCTCTCGTGTTGTGTGCGTGTGTGTGTGTGTGTGTGTGTGTTAAGCGCATACATCGTTAGTTCATACAGCAACACTCAAAAGTAGCATAATCTCTACAAATTTGTCACATACGCAGCAATATACAATAAAAGTATAAGTTTGAAATTAGAGGCAGTGATAAAGTATTAGGCCGCTTGTAGACGTCCGTTATTTTCACCGGACAACGGGACGTTTTCTTTTACAATAAATATGTGTACATGCACCGGATAATTGTCCGGCGAATTAGCCATACAGCACCGCAAGGCCGGCAAAAAAACGGTCCGTTGCCCGGTGAAACGGCGGACGTCTACAAGCGGCCTTAAGGTATTCAACCACTCTTAAGCTCGCCAGTACCTTTACTTCAAATGAAATTGAAAACAACGCCATCTAGCGATATTTTTACCGTCAAAATCTAGCTAGAGTACTCCCAGGATATCCCTGCGAAGATGACGTCACCGAGCGTAAGGTATAGTGTGCGAATCTCGCGATACGATCGCGGCCTTGGCTATTCGGCTTTGACCTGCGCAAGCGACTACGTACGTGGAGATCGAGTGAACGTTAGATACGTCAAATTATACGTCTGATTATCCTCCTGAAGTCTTGGTGTTCGACAGTGTGAGCTAATATATAGTATATACGAGTAGATCTGTGAACAAGAATCAGATGATTTAAAAAAAAAACGAATTGATAAGACAATCATTTGACCTGTATCATCCAAGTATAAATCCTCTACCTTGTACATTCAAGATTCCAGTGGCGCATGGAGCTGTAAACGATGCCCGTGCTGGGGTCGTGATTTTGAATTTTGGATTGGGAGCTGAGCTGGGGTGATTTTTTGGAATATCTTTAAATCCGTCTCTATCTCAAACGCTTTTCTCTATGCGGTATGGCGCGACTTGCGTGTGACGTCACATGCTAGAATCACTTTCTCTGTCTAACCTTGAATTTCAAGTCTTGATAACTCTGTTACTGTTATATGTAAAGGTAGCTTAAAAAATATTTTTCCATTCGATAACACGCATTGAATAGTTTGGATTTATAAATTAAATAAAAAACATGTCTAAGAACCATCGCTAGAAAACCTGCTTTCAAATAAAAAAGACGCATTAAATTCTAATGATATTATCGTAAAATAATAAAATAAAATTAAAACATTTTAGTTATAAATTTATATTTACATTCTTCCCGTTTCATTCTCAACAATAAATCAAACAACTAGATAAGAGTGCTACTACCACGATAGTTTTTTGGTTCATAAGCCAATTTGACAACCTTAGAGCGACCGCCGGGCGTAGGTATGAAAAGTGAAGTACATACAGGAGATTGACTTCTGAACTATCTGTGTTTTGTGGTACAGTCGTACAGACTTGTCTACGCTGAGTTTGCATCTACGAGAAACGCTTTGTGAATGGTTTAAATTACATCGCAAACTTCGACATCTATTATATTACGGCGATAATTCTACGAGCTTGTTATGACTCGGGGCAAAACCGATCACAAAAACAATTCAAAACATTCCTAATTTCGACCAACTCAGTGTCTACGATGAATTTAACTATAGTAAGTTGTTTGACGCGATTGTCTGTATGTCTGTCTTTTTTTTATGGAATAGGGGCAAACGAGCAAACGCATAGCCTGATGGTAAGCGATTACCGTCGCCCATGGACACCTGCAACACCAGAGGAGTTACAAGTGCGTTGCCAGCTTTTTAGGTAGGAGTATGCTACCTACGCTGTCTATGGCATCGTACTTCTAATGCCGCATATTGAGCCAGTAATGGAATATCAAATGTAACATTAGAAGAACGTGAAGTCATAAAAACAAGCTTCGTTCCAACTTACCCCAACAAATAGGGAACTTATGCCTTGGAGCTTGGAGCAGGATGCTATACTTTCTCTTAGACATTTTATGTCTTCCTAGTCAAACGAGTAGTTAAAGTTTAAAATGAAGTTTAATAATTTGATATACAAGCTGTTAATTAAATAACTGAAACCCATAAAGTAGTTCGCTCAGAATCGAGAGTAGAATCGATTACACTGTGTTTTAAATAAAGTTGTGTTTGTGTTTTTAAATCCCTTTTTTATTGTGCCCAGTCTAAAAGTTACGACTGCAACAGGCGCCAATTAAATATTTTAGCGAGGTTGCATACTATTTCGATAATTTAATACTGGCCGGTCTACTGTCACTGTGTGATTTTCTTCTAAAAACGTCAAAGCGCAACTGACAAAAACAAATCATGAGTGTAGACTTAGAAATGAAGTAGAATTACTGACTTGGCAAAATACACCACAATACCTTTTAAAATAATAAAGCTATTCAAAAATAAATTCAATCAAGATACTCAAAACGAAAAAAAATTTTGGGGTATCTGAGGTTTTCACTTATTTAATTAACACCTTGTATATATAACTATGCCACGCGTAGTTTTATTTTATACTAAAACCGATAAACGGTGAACCTAGGTGAAGTGATTACCACCGCCCATGGACACCTACAGGACCATGAGGACTGCTGGTGCGTTGCCAACCTTTCAAGGAACGACTCGTCTTTAAAAGGCACTCGTGTCGCAGTAAACATATTGTTTTCAACGCTCCCACCAGTCCGTTAAAAGCTTTCCGAGAAATAATTGTAATGGAATGTAAACTTGTAAATAGACCAGTCGTTATTTAATACAGTTTTCATATATAAACTCACTTTGCGAATCACTATTACTCAATCAGATCTCAATTCGCATCGAAAGTGTTTCAAATCAAGCGCGTAGGCAGATCTCACACACCCGTATCATCACGTCATCAAGACATTTTCGAACACTGATACATTGCAATGAACTTTTAATTTACAATGATAAAATTATTTAAGTGTCCATGGATGAAAGGACTAAAACATGAGCTTTCTTGTGACTGTAGGTACTTTTTCTTGACATTGTCATTCAATCTACATACTTGAAGCCGATCAACATTAAAAGTCAACTTACAAACGAACATAGCAAATTAATAAATAAAGCTTGTTAAAACAATATGGTATTAAAATAAATCCCTCAGCTGCATCAATTCATGTAAATGTGTGCGCCCACGTCCGTTGATTCACTTGCACATGCACATATATTACACACACCACAGCATACAGTTTTGACGATATTGTTCCATTTGCACCAGACGGACTCTCAGACAGGTTTTTACATATACACGCATATGTTTATGTTTTCTCAAGCAACTCCCTTATTTACGAGACGCGTAAGTTGTTGAGATGTACCTACGCGAGATCGTTTCGGCGATAAGCGGGCTTATGGGCTATGGCTAACAAAATGTTTACAGGCACATAGCTATGGCTATACTGTATGTTCAGGTGTCTCGACGCTAAAGAAAACGATTATTTCATTCGGGTGTATGTAGGTACGGACTTAGTTAAAAGGTATTTGCTCTAAAATATGTCGCTAAACGTTCGAAAGAATTTGCTGTTTTTCCGTTCTCGCTAAAAATATGTATTAATTTAATATATTTACAAAGTTTGGAATAATTATTTCTGATAGCAACACTATACATTCAAATGACGCAGTTTTTCTTCTTTGAAGACCGGTTGGCCAAGTGGTTAGAGAAACTGACTACGAAGCTTGAGATTCTGGGTTCGGTTCCCGGCCGGGGCAGATATTTGTATGAATAATACGAATGTTTGTTCTCGGGTCTTGGGTGTTTAATATGTATTTAAGTAGTCTAGTATCCATAGCACAAGCCTTGTTTTTATTCTTCCGTGGCACAAGCTTTGCTTAGTTAGGGACTAGGTCAATTGGTGTCAAGTGTCCTATGATATTTATTATTTATTTATTTTAATCGTCTACTACTTCATAATGGTTCAATCTCAATCAATACGAGTTTTATTTTCACTTTACGTGTTTGATCTTCAAGATGATCACATTTAGAATCTAACGACATTTGCTTGACAAAGTGCGAAAAAAAGGGCGAATACCGCGTGCGGTCGGAGCAGTGGTCTTGTCCGCTTGTACGCAGAAGGACACTGGGAACTATCCCCTTAAATAGAGTAGCTATTAGTGACGACATTTTTGAAATCAAGCTGATGGAGTTTCATAAAAAATATAGAATTGGGATCATCTTTTCTTGGAGTCGTTTTAAAATGTATCTTTGTGTTGCCAGCCTTGCAATGGCCGGAAAGAAAGCGGCGCTGACGGATTTACTGGCGAATATATAAAGATGTCCGCCCCCGCGGAGTCGCGTCACATGCCGTTACTTGCAATTGTCGTGCGCTGCATCCATTAGAATCAGAGACACTTTTATAAGAAGCGTTTATGAGCTACGACCTCTGACGTTGCAGTAGACATTTCGCTCATCCAGTAGAATAATTACATATTCACAAGAAAACAAGTTTTAGATTTTAAATTTACGGCTTGGTATTTTTAAATATTTTCTTTATGTAATCGTCACAAAGAAATTGTGTCGATGTTCTGTTGGATGAGCGATTTGTTGTTGGATGTATCTCGATATTTCGAAGCTGTTGCGTGCACCTTGAGCGCGGGTAGATTTGCATTTGAATTATTATTATGCACATTAAAGGTAATAGAGGTCTTAGGGGCTGTTTCACCATCCATTGATTAGTGTTAACTAATAATAATAATAAAAAATAAAAATGTTTATTGTACTCAAAAAGAAGTGTTACAAGTAACATAAAAATCTCCGTCTATTCGAACAAAACAAATAGAGACGGCATCACATTTAACCGTCAGTTAACACTAATCAATGGATGGTGAAACAGCCCCTTAATCTCGTAGTAAAAATGTCTTTTGTATCATTGAAAACTTTTACTTTGGTACTTCGTTACCACACGTGTAATACAGTCTGTATGACAATACAAATTCACTTATGTTGAGAAATAAGAATTACAGAAATATGTATATATCTTTGGAATTCGTATATGCAGATTTACAATTGTATTCATCCAGAAACCATGTCGGATATCGAATTAAAAACAAGTGAACCCAATTTAAAAATTCCTCCACAGATTAAAAGGTTAAACATTTTCCCAGATAAAGGCAGTATGTAGGCTCTTAATCCCGAAAAAGTCAAAAGTTCCCGCGGGAGAAGTTGCGAGCAACGCAACGCCTAGTACTGGATAAAGAGCTTTATTAATAAGAGTTGAAATAAAATCTACTGGTGAGTAAGATCCCGGTAAACAATAAGTTAACAATAAATGTTCAAACAAAAAATCGGAATTATGTATGTTTCACTAAAGAAACAAGTAAATTATGGCCCCAGTCGTCGCATGATCGAGTGTTCAGATTTATTATGGCAATACATGATATTAAGGCCTTTGTTTTTTTGCATAACGTTGAAAAACTAAAGGTCAAGCACCAGGATAAAGTTACTGCAAGTAACAAGGTAAACAATACCGAGCCTGCAGGGGACATCGAACAAACGAATTTCGTTAAAAGAATATACCTACGCTATATGTACCTAAGACTGTTTATACTCGTACCATCACCAGAAGAAACTTTCGTGATTTTTAACAGTATAACACCCGGGACAACACGCTTAACGAAATGAGTAATAATACTTGGACGTTTCAGCTACATTGCAGTGGCCGTGGTCACAACTAGACCACTGCAATGTGAGAATGTGACAGAAACGTCGAGGATTATTTATTATTCGTTTCTTTAAGCGTGAAAAGTCCTGGGTGTTGTAACACATTATATACGAGGTCTATTCACAGACCTTGACAACTCCTTTCACATACTGAAGGTTAAAGCACATGGAAAACTGGCGCCTCGAGGAGCCCCGGGCGCTCGAGGGAGACTCCGCGAGACGTGCCCGCGAAACCCGAGCTTCACGTCTTTATTATCACCGCCATCGGCCATAAGTCAGCCCACCGAGTCGCATAAACAATTTCAATTTTAATAAAAAACCTCATTAAGTACCCTGTCAAAACCGGCAGCCGAGACCCGCGACACCAAATCGAGACTCCGATTATTCGATTACATCAATTTGGAAACGGTGCCTTTTCGCGTTGCGCGCCGCATCGCTAATGCCAGGTCCTGAATGGAGAACAACGTTATTAAGCTCCACAAATAACGCCTCTGAATGCAGATGAGCCCAGCGTCTAATCTAAAGTTGGCGTCTGTCACGCCGCTTGAAATAACGAGGCGCTCGCACAAATGCCGCGCCGGGCGCCCCGACCAGCGCCGGACAGAAAACATGTGCTGCCCGTGCCCGACCAAAGAACACGAGTGCCGAAGCGTAAATTGCGGACGACACTCATGCCCGATGACCGCCTTCCGGCATACCAGATAGATGGTGTGGCCGTAATAAAACTCGGATTGTGTAATAAAAACCAGCTGCTTGGAGCCACGCCACGGGAAAAGTGTGAATTGCGCGGGCTGTTTACAAACAGCGCGGGACCCGACGCCGCGCCGCCTCGCAACTTCACAACTTTTACAAATTCGCTAACCGTAACCGATTCGCATGAGATTAAATGCATAATCGATATTTATTTTTTATCACTCAAAGGCGTCAACGTTTTTTGCTGCACCGTCATTATGACGGGTCGAAAATTGCACTCGTATCGTTGCGGTCGGTTTTCATTTGAAACGAACACTCAATTAATTTCGTATTTGAGTATTTGATTTGACAGCACAGCGAATTAGGTACCGATCGGAGTTGCAAAGCGGCTCGTTACATTTTGTAACCTCAATGCGTGATTGTCTGTGAGGGGAGTCATGGAATGTTTCAGGTCTGTGAAGTGGGGCGGCGCGCGCGCGTTGTCGCGCGTTGAGGGCTCGGCGCGGGCGGCGGGCGCGCGGCGGCCGGGGCGGCGCGCCGCAATGGAAAAGGTCGGCGGCGACGCGCGGCCGGTGACGAATGTAAGAGGTTGATGAACGCGAACGATCTATTTCGGAGCGGGTATATGCGGCGGCGGCTCACCGAGTGACATTTAGACGAGCTAGGTGCATCCGAGACGGGACTATGAATAGGATACGATAGGTCCTTGGAAAATGTTACGGAAACGAGCAGACACGTCCAACCGGAGATCTATAACTGCGGCTCCGACGGAACGGCGTGAATGCGCCTGGAATTCTAAGATTGACGAGTTGTTGTTTACGCCGGTGAGCGTGGCCCTGAGGTGTTTAGGCTGTGGAGGATGTTTAACGAGGGCCGGCAATAGTGGACATTCCGTGCGCCCGCGCCGGCCGCACCGCGTGGTGAATTGCGTTAAACTGTGAACAAATTAGTCTGCCTCCGCCGGATCGATCGCGGCGCACACACGCACGGTTCTAATTTTACGACCTTTGTCCGTAGCATACACGTTTCTCGAGTTAACTTATAAATGGGTGTAATTATATGATTGGGCGTCAACACTTGAAAAAACTGTGAACTAGCACTCGACCGACGGAACTAATTCGCTTTGAATTTATTTGAAACTCCAAACGGTCGCTCTTAAGTAATGGAAAATAACCAGAAAGGCACTCGAGCGAATTAGAAACCGATGATCGGACATAATTAGCAGCGAGCCGGCATGGGCGAAGTAACCCATTAAACAAAAATGATACAGATCGTAAACATAACCGCGAGAGATCCAATTCGGAACATTTTAATTAGGGTGCGGCGGCATAATGCGATACAGTTTCGAGACAAAGCGAAGCACTAACAAGTATAGTAAATAAGTGGCCGGACCGGTCCGCCGCCGCGAGCTTCGCAGAAATTAGTTTTTTTCTCAAATGCGATCTCTTTCCACTCCGTCGCTTCCAACCATTAGGCTCAGCTTTCGGCCCACGTCGTCGTTTCACGACCCATTTGAGATCGCATTGTTCGAGTATCAGATTCGCGAGCGCTGCACCGGCCTGCAATAAATAGGTTAATTGATCTATGCTGATTGAAACACAAATCAGGGGTCGCTGACCGCCGCGCTGACCCAACGCGCCGCGCAGGATATCTGCGCCCATCGAGATCGGTTCGCACGCAGTCCACTCGGACGCTAACGCTAATAAGAATGAACGAGCAAGTCATTACAATGACTAACAATCGATTAAAAACGTCCAGTTTATTGGCACAAAAACCGCGCTTTACGAACCGTGTTTGGAATATTTTTGATGCTCGCCTTTTTAATTATTTAAAAATTGCTAGGTAATTTGGGGCGCGATACTAGGCGCGCATAAGGTAAACACTGCTTTCATTTTTATTCGTCCTCGCATTCTATTCAGGTTTGGGCTGTCACTTTTTCTTTCATTGCGGCGGTGCTAGTGCGCGTTCGGAGTAGGATCTCGATCGCTGGCGGGCAGCCTTGACCTTCGGCGGCGATCGGTCGCGCGAGCGTCGACCCGCTGGAGCCGCGTGCTCGCTCGCTCGCCGCCGCGATGCACCGCGCTATGTCTTCCGCAATTATGTGCGCCTGGTCGCGTGACAATATCTCCGCCCTTACTGCCTACTTACTAATTTTCTGTTGTTATACTGTTAAAGCAAGCAAGACATGTCGATTAACTGCAATGCTTACTTTTCACTACTTTGTGGTAAAGTAAAACCTTAAAGTAAGTTCGTACGACTACCTTCCCTTTAGATCTCGTCGGTTATCTATAAAAAGTCGTATACATTTTTTGCTGCATGCCTATTTCGCAGGCTGCATTCTTCCTCGCACTGGCGTCTCAATTAGCAGGTACGAGTAAACAGGAGATGGTTGCAAATGAGATGGAACGCCGGGATCGATGTCGATGTCGGCGTCTTGCGCGCGCGTCGAGGGGCGCCGCGCCGCGAGCCGTGACGCGCGCGCTTCCGCCGCGCGCGATACTGTCCAGCACGATGACCAACAGAATAAATTTTGCCCAACCAAGACACATTCGTTGGGATTTTTGCATGTGGTAGGACCTTGTGAAGGTCCGTCCGGATTGCTACCACCATCTTGCTCGCTAATCCTGCCGTGAAGCAGCAGTGCTTGCACTGTTGTGTTTCGGCGTGGAGAGTAAGACAGCCGGTGAAATTACTGGCACTTGAGGTATCCCATCTTAGGCCTCTAGGTTGGCAACGCATCTGCAATACCCTGGTGTTGCAGATGTTTATGGGCGGTGGTGATCTCTTACCATCAGGAGACACACTTGCTCGTTTGCCAACCAGTCGAATAAAAATAAAAAAAAACACGCTTTATACCAAAAACTGCATACGCACGTGCGTATGTTAGATTCTTGACGCTGATGGGATGGGACTTCGGCTACCCTCTTGTTAGATTTTATTTGTCATTTTGTGTTTTCCTGTTTTACATTTCTAAATCACATAGCACTATACGTTAAGTAGTGGGTTGTTCAGTGGTGGCAGGTGGTTACTTTTTGTTTTAGATTGGTTGTGGCTGGTATTCTACCGAACAAGGACAGCTCTACCGTACTCGACCTGAAGTCGTCTGGCAGTGTCTTATCCAACCTCGACATTGGCGGAATCATCGCATCGTTCGATGGGGCCATTATAATCCCAAAAATTGAAATCACATAGCAATGTGCAACAAGTCAACAAACGGCAATCACCAAATAGTATTAAGTAGTGGTTTCTATCATGTAATCAAATGTAATCAAATCACTAAACCAGCATTATGTAATTAATGAGTATTTAATACGTATATTATGGATTATTTCGAAACAGGATGGAAGATTCATATTTTGAATACCTACCTACCTATTATTATTTATTTATTTTGTAATTTTTTCTTTAATTGTATACTGTAGTTTTTAAGTATTTTATTTGTAATTATATTATTATGAAAAAAATTACTTTCTGCCAAGTTTCTTGCGGCGCATTCTTCTTGGCAATGATGGTCTTTCCGAAATCGCTGGTAGTTTAAAAAATACGTGTATAAGTGCCCATTGCGGTATTTACTGAATAAAGGATTTGAATTTGAATTTTGAATTTACCAAAGTCAAATATTTACATTAAAAGGTATATTAGGTACAATAAACTTAAATAAGCTAAAACTAAAAAACGGACCCTGCGGCATGGTACCAAAGATGCTGGCAGCATTTCCCCGCTGGATCGCAAGACTGATGCGTTGAGCGAGGAAACTGCCAGCTCTTCGGTCTCCTGTGGTATCTCTGAGTAAATTAATTATATAAACGTTTTATTTTAATCGAAACAAAGTGCACCAGAACTACGCTTTACACAATGTACCAATTCGAAAATCAATGTATGGTGGTTGGTACTGCAGTCTTTTTCACGAATAAGATGTCAATTTGAAAAACTTTGTAATCATCTCATAAGTATTGACATGTAATTAATTAGGTAATATGCATTAAGTGACAGTCACTTAATCAGTGACATTTACAGTAACGAACGACATTGTATCATTTTATACGCGCTCGCGGAGCGGGCCGCGCGTGCGTGGCGTCAAACATGCGAGCACTTGAATTATTGTGCCTTAACGGCGCACACACGTGAATGGCACATACACGATACACTCGCGTACGCGATTCATTCAATTTGTTTACTCGGGGCGGCGCGCCGCGACGCCGGTCAAGGGCGGCGTCCATCGCGCGGCCGGGACCCGCGCGCCACGGCCCGCCCTAACACACCCCGCCTTGAAACGCTCACAATCTCAATTCACGCATCCCTTGTAACTTGTAGTTGTAAGGCGCAAAGCGTTGCTGAAGTATTAGGTTAATTTCCAATTATCGTCCTTCGTTATCCTTAATGGGTGTATGCTGATAGCTTTTGTTTCGTATTGTTCGATGTGTGCCGTACTATGGTGTCGGAGTAATTGCGTTGCAGCCGCCGTGGTGGTGTTGTTGCGAAATGGTGTGTCGGAAAGACCTCCTCGGGCCCCATGAGGTCCCCAAGACCTTCGCAGAGACCATCAACTCTTAGGTCGTTTACTCCAATTACGTAACACCCGTGTAACAACTATATAATCGGTGGAATTTTTATTGACTAATTATTCGCCTTTTTTTTATAAGCGGTGAAGTCAGCGGATATAGCTAAATATTCAAGAGGTGTATCATTTCGAGGCTAACAATAACGTGCAAAAAACTCGCTAGGCATTATCGCACGTCGATATCTACGGCGTTTAACAAATATACCTAGATGTCGTGCATTCGAGAAAAGGTTTTAATGTATTTAATGTAAGCTGTATCGGGTCCGAGATGCGGCCACATTCCGCGCCGGTGACTCGGCCATTGTGGCTCTCGCGCGTACAAACAACGCATGCACATTCATTAGATTTAACAACTTTTGTGAGTCGCGTGTCGTCTCCGACGCTAGCGGAGTCAACGCCCAGACGGATTAAAGGGACGATTAACGACCATTTTAATTTATAATCAGAATAATAAAGTCACGGAAGGACCGCCGGCGCAGACCTAACTAACCCACATCGTTCATAACCCGAGTGTCAACAAAACGATCGGCTCGCCCGCCGAATACTTAGCGACGACAACCAGTTTTGGGCTCTGCGGGGTCGTGACACGGCCGCCGATACCCTGCCGCCGACAGGAACTCGTCGCGACAAACGCTGATCGCCGACTCACTTTCGGTTTCGCACAAACACCAACAGTGATTTAGAGTAGGGCGGTAAAAAGCCCAAAAAGAGTCGAAATACCGAAACCGGTCGACGGGAGTGCCGAAAACTCTGTATCATGTTAACGAGACGAGATTACCGCATGGTGGAGCGCTGTGTAAGAGCGGCGGTTTATGATGAAAGTGGTTAATGAGCGAGTTTATGGGAGGCGGTATCGCACACGGCTGGAACTGCGTCCCGATCCTTTTCCATCTGTCTGATAAAAGCCGGGCTTTATCGAAACCGGAAAACCTGGTGAGATTCGCCGGTGAGTGGCGCGGTACCAGGGGAGCGTGACTGATAAGGAAGTTACACAACAAGCAGTAGGGAGCCAAGGTCGAGGCAGATGTGGGAAGTACAGGCACGCCGTTCACGGCTTATCTGGAGTGTTTGCCAAGTATAAATAAGCAGCGCCCGACACGCGGCCGCGCTGGCCGTGTTTACGGGTGTGAACGCACTCGCGCAATGACGTCGTGAGAACTTGAACTAGCTCATATTAGGAGCCGTGTGTTGAAGCGACACGTGGTGCGAGCCCGGCACAAAGCGCCTTGTGTACGCGCTTGCGCAACTACTGTTAATTCGGGATTTCAATGCGCTGATAGTCAGGAATGTCCGAAAACTAGAGCAGGGGATTGTCTTCATTGCGACAGTCTGGCGCAACTGTTGAGTTTTGTGAGCGATTAAGTTCCCCAAATCGATCAAGTTTTGAAGCCGATGACCGACCAGAACAAACTTTTGTCGAATCCTCAATCCCTGTTTGTGTGTTGCGGCTCCGACCGATAAAGAGTTCACGCGATCTCGGCGGGAGGGCGAGATGACGCGGCGGCTAACATTCCAAAACCGAACGTTATTAATTCTTCTTAATGCCAATGAACGCTTAACACGTTTACCTTCGATTTGTGATTCCTTCACGCTTCCTGCTTGTCGGTGGAGATTTATCGGTTAAGGATGTTCATTGAGCGGGAGCGGCGGCGGGGCGGGACGCAGTGGGTCAGTGGACCCGCGAGCCCCACGCATCCCCGCCGCCAAGGCCGCCGCTCATAATTAAAATGACATCAACCGCGTGGGAACATACAAATGGCAGCCCGCGACCGGTCCAACCGGCAGATTTAATTGCGCCACCGCTGATTAATATTGGCATAAACGACATTCGTCGAAACTGTTTGTTTGAACACAAACAACGAAACCGAAAGCGCGGGAGATGACAAAAAGACAAGAAAGTGCGCAGACGGCGTGATGCGTCAGCCGCGTTCGCCGCATCGCGCGTCCCTGTCGCACGCGGCCGCGGCGAGGAAGCGGCTGCCCGCTTACGGGACGCCTCTACTCTATATCTGGATCCAACTGACGGATTAGGCGAAGAAGGTCCGAGCGCATCGCGTGTGGCCGCGACATTTCCCCCATAACAATGAGTGATAGTGCATCCGTCCCTTTCGCGGCGGACCTTGCGGTGCTGTTGCTCCGGCCAGGTTCAACATCCCAGACCTTGGGCCGAGACCCCGCAGCGGCCAGTGCAAACTAGTTACTCGCGCCTCGCATGCCTACAACGTACCACCTGCAATAATTTATAATTTAGCCACTATTTTTAGCACCTTATTGAAGGCGAAACGAGTCGTAGTCGTCGAACTATGGAATGACGAAAGCGTTTAAGTTATGGATTGCGAGGGACATGATTGGCTGTAAATAGGTTTGTTTGTCGGCGGATTCGCACGGCCGGCGCGGGTCACCGTTTGACATATACGAGCGACCGTAAAAAACCGAGTAGTTTATGATTTCTCTACCAGGAAAACTAATGAAGCGCCGGTGTGGTCGCGACGCGCGCACCTACATCAAATATACGACCGGCCAATTAGATGTCGGGCGCATCGCGAAAATATAAATATTAGTAGAACCGACAAAGGTTTTTAATCACCAATCTCGATGCGTTTTGCTCGTTTTGCGGTCCGAAATTACAGGTTGCGAGTTCGCTCACCCCGCGCCGCGCTTAGGGCAACTATTGCGACTCGTGTGAAAAATTACCGAACGTTTTGCTCTTGTTTCTTATTATAAGTGGCATTCGATACGTATAATTTTTGCATCCGGCCGAATATATTAAGGAGGTTGCGCGGCACGCACATTTCGATTAGCGGAATTAGCATTGACTTAGCATGTTAAACAGGGTTAGCGTTAGCCCTCGGTTTTGTGGAAAAGAAGTTATTAAATGAAAGGGAATGCGTTGTCGGCGGTCGTGAGCGGCGGCGGCGCGGGCGCAGTGCAAGTGCGACGTAGCAGGGCGGCGACCGGCGCGCCTGACGTCACGGGCGCCGGAAACGGCCGCGGCCGCCATCATAGTTACGGTTACATTTTGAGTTTAGAAGAAAGTGTTCGGCGCTCCGTGGGCTAGGTCAGTGCGGCCCAATTGTGCGCACGAGAGGCTCCACTAAAGCCTCTGCTCTATGATGGGCGCGTCTTGGATAATGGAACACAATCGTATTGAGCTGTGACGCCCGTTTAAAGACCACAGCACACATGTAGTGATTAATGTGTTGTCATCGTATTTTGTCGTAAAAAGTCGTAAATATTTTGTTTTCTCAAAAAGCAAAAAAAAAGCCTGTTTCTGAAGCTAGTTGAGAAAACAAGATAAATACGAACTTATCCGACAATATGCGATGACAAAACATTATTCAATAGATTTAAGCCGTTAAAAACTTAGCTTAAAAACACTTTGTTAATGAAATATGTTTAATTTAAAAAAAAAATTACTACCTATCTCGTTTACGTTCTAAAGCAGAATTCGGATTCACTTACAAGTTAACAATTAAAAATTATACGGCCACAGGCGTAGTTTTATGGAACTTGTTATTAACATGTCCTTATTGTGCGTTTAAAAATACTTTAGCATGTTTCGATTCGTGTTTAAGCATAATAAAGTAAGTGTACGGCAGATGTTCCGCTCGCCGGTGATGAACACATTAATTGCGACCAGTGAAGGTTTGCAAGACCTTCGATTTAAGTGGGCGAGTCGTCAACATAAACAGAACACATTTTTTATGGTCACAAAGACATGTAGGTACCTACACCACAGGTGTGAAAATATAGCCAACTTCTTTACTCTGAATGTACCTACCATACTAGGTTTACTATAATTTGGCAAACAACGTTTCACAAACTATTCATTTCATAAATAGGTATACTTTTAACAAACTTGTCACTTTACAAACACATAATATGACAAATCATCATTTAAAAAATGTCCATTACCCAAACAACTCATTTTTCAAACTAGTCATTTTACAGATTTTGACGAATTACTTACGAAACATTGAAATTGGTAGGATTTGGATCTAGTGGCTCGTTTAATTGTTTCGCATTCCTTAAGGTCGCAGGTCTAACCTACTGTACTGGCAGTAGTTCGTTTTTCTTAGGGTCTCAGTTCTAACCTAACCTATTACTTAACCACGTTAACCTGAGCTACGGGCACCTCCAAATTATTCTTAATAAAGTATCAAATGATACATTTTATTCAACTTTTTTTTGCCAAACGTTGATTTGACAAACGTGGTTTTGCCAAATGACGAAAATAATAAATGAGTTTGCCAAATAATGATTTGTTATATAATGGTTTGTCAAATAAATAGTTTGTGAAATGATCAATTTGTGAAATGTGGTGTTATAAAACGATTCATTTGTGAAACAAAATTATGCGAAACGTTGTTTGTTAAATGAATATTTGTTGCCAAATTATTGGATACCACCATACTAACACTAGCTCATAGGACATTGTTACTAGCCCAATATGGATTTTTGTGTGAATTAAATAAAATTTAATTGAATTGATTATGGTTTTGGTATAGGCTGGAATGATGATGTGATGATGATGAGGCACTTGGCGCAACTGATAGTAAAAGTACCTAATAGCAAGCCTAAAAAAGCATTGTCACTAATTGTGTTTTGAGTACATATAAAAATAAATGATTCATAAACGTTAGTACTAAAGATCGATGAAACATTTGGTCTGAAATAGAAGAGTACACAAACAAGCTCTTGCTCGAGTTGAGACTGTCTGCGAAAAATTCGTTTATCGTTATCCCGCGGGAACTATGCAATTTCCCTGTTTAAAAACTATCCTATGTCCTTTCCAGGGCCTCGAACGATCTTCATACCAAATTAAATTAAAATCGGTTCAGAGGTTTCAGCGTAAAGAGGTAACAGACCGACATACTTTCGCATTTATAATATTAAGGATTAGATATGATTATTTCATTGAAAGTAAAAATTTGAATGATAAAATTTCAATGCCTACGTTAAACAGGTACCGGTCCTTTGATTAATATTCAAACTCCGCCGAATGACGAAATTAGGACTGAATAGGAATTCTTTCCGAGGAACCCAACGAATTCCAATCTCGTTCGCTTTCCCAATAACATTTGAACAACTTACAAGTTTTTGTTGGACGAAATAATTCTCCAATGGTCCAATAATTACCTGTAATTAAAGAAATACATTTAATTATTATTGCGGTCAAAATAAGAAAGGTGATTATGTACTTAATACACGCTAAATCACTAATACAAGGATAAGGTATTACTTTAAAAAAACAATTAATATAAACGAAGGCACGTTATAAAGGTAATAAAATAAGAAATAAAATTTGCTCATTTAAATGACCTTAATTATTATTATGTTGTAAATTAAAATGTTGAATTATATACCTTTATATTTCTTTGCATTTTACGCTGTTGTACTTGTATAGTCAAGTACAAAAATAAGTATCTATTCGAACCACTCGAAAACATGTTACTACGGCCTTATTGCGTCGGAATAAGAGTCTAAGGTACTTATTTTTGAAACTGAATAAGTTCATATTTTTACACTTGACTGTACCTCAACGTACCATTGTGATTTACAATTTTGTGATTTTAAGAACCTATTGAGTATCTGACTTCAAAAAAACATGAAATGGTTCACCACATCCGCTGCAGCTTACGTGGCGCTGACTAAAACAATACCATCGGCCAGCAATCGAGAGACAAAGCTTTTACCGCCCGTGTAGTGTTTTCATTTGATCACCTCCAGCGAAATCGCTTTGCCCGCAACTGGCCGCGACCACAGCCGTACGTCATTCCGAACAATCGACTAAAAAAACACACAGTCAGTTCTGCGACTCGAATTTACTCACGCACGATCTTTGTCTCGGTAAAATGAAAGAATTTCTGTAAACAACGACTGAGATATGCGTCGCAATGCAAACACGAATGTTTGCGCGCAACTGCAGCTCGGGTGTCGCGCCGCCTGCGCCTGGACGCATCCTCCACGCTTCATACCAAGTCGATATCGCGGCCCGAACTTCAAAATCAAAATTGGATTTTATTGAATTCTTTCGCGCGTTCAAAGGCCTGTCACAAGTACCGAGTAATAGCCATTATCGTGCTGCCAATTCAGCGTGACCCACTCCGCGCGTTCATTGTTCCCGGCGCGCCCTTGATTGGTAGGGTTCAGCGTGGAATGAAGGGTCACGTGAAGCTGGTCGGGGTATATTTAAATACGCGTCTCAGCCGTTAGCGTTTCCGATAGGCGCGTGACGCACTACGACTGGAGGCGAATACTAAATGAGTCACTAGTAATAGCCGGGGTCAGCGCAACAGCTAAACATTGTGGACCCCACGCCCGCCGCGCGACCGCGGCCCGCGCGCGCTGTCCATCGCAGGCAAGCCCCGACTCCCTCGCTGCACTCGACCTTACTACACCGACATGTACAGCGAATAATAAAATGTGTTTACCGCAATCAAGTGCCTCGGTACGACCCTATGATAATTCATCATACTCCACAGGTAACCTATCACCAATAGCTACGACGCCTATTCGATATCATATCGCATGTCATTAATCTTCAACAATAAACACTAACAGCCACACGGAAATATACTAATTCACATGTCAATTTTGTCAGTTGTCGTATTAAGATTAAATGAAAGACAAGAGGTAAATTACGTGTAATTTGTGCCAATTAGTGAGTTTTAATAAGCCGATAAATGGATGTAGCGGCGCGGCAGCGGCAGGTGAGCAACACGGGGCGGCGGGCCGGCCTCCGAAACGAGTCTAGACTCGAGAGCTTAATGGAAATAAATAGACTTGAGGACAACCAGCATTCCTACAGACAATTAATTCGTACCCGAGATAATTATGATGTTGATTTTTAAACACGAACTGAATGGAGAAGTAACGATATAAAGCGAAACGAAGACGGAGGGAGACCTTGAACTCGAGCCGGTCTGCGCGGCGCACCAACCGATATCAATTCTCACGAAACCGTTTAAAGTCGTAATGTGTGATAAAAAGTAATGAACAAATTCTCGCCGGTCGTGATTACTGCGCAGGGACATAAGTCAGCGTACCCCTGGCCCTGCAGTAAAATTAAAAACGCGTAAAGGCTGCAGCGGTCGCGCCGGCCCTGTCGACTTCAATTAGATTTCGCGAAAGGCGAACAATAAGAAATAAAATCTGATCTTTTACGAGTTCTCTGTCAGGCGTCGGTCAGCCGAAATGATCGTAAACGCGGGAATGCAACGGGCCCGTGTTGCTAAAAAACCAAGAGTTACCACGAGTATCGGCTGCGTTAACTCGAAGAGGCCGAATCGAAATTTGATGGGCACTTTATGGTCCCAGAAGTGGGTCACACCCTCACGCCCCGCCGACCCCGCGACGCCCGCGGGTCGAGGTGTAGCGAAAAGACACATCGCCCGCATTAGCTTTCACATAAAACTAATTTCAACCGGCTCAACGAAGACTGATTAGTTTTCAAGAAGCAAGATTAACGTGAGAAACATAGCCAAACAACAAGAAACTCGGACCAATTTTTTTTTAAAGATCGAATCAGTGCAAATTCGCATTTGGAATTGATTTGGCGGCTGCTGGTCGCACATCGCACACGAATACACGCGGAATGCAAAACGGAATCTCGCTCGGGCTTTGTTGCGGATTCCCAGACAGCGGCGGCGGAAGGTAAAAAGCGGTCGCCCGAACCGCCTTATAAATTATGAACCCAAACGAGGGTTATTAGTTGTCGAAATGACAGCAGCGGGCCCCGAAAATGACGCTGTACCGTTACAAAACCTAGCGAAGGAGCGAGGGGCGACATAACAAACGAAGGGCGATAGGGTCGGATATCCAGTTTCCAGACTCGTTTGTTTTGCTCGCCGATCGAACTCTGAATTCGCCGGTTAAACGATTCGATGGAACGAAAAAGCGATTCAAATTAAGAGCTCGATAGATCGATAATCAATTTAACGAGAGCAATCATCATGTTATTAATTTATGGTGACAAAGAAGCATACAACAACATTGTTATCGGAGTGACATATTGAACTGCCCGAGACCGAGTAATAAGTCAACGACTCGGAGTGAAATGAAAGAATCCCCTTGATATTGATTGTTATGCATCAGCTTGTTTGTTAGGAACCAGATGCGGCTCTATCGCGCACAGTGCTAAGCTGGTCACATCCTACTGACTCCTTGTCCTTATCTTCGTTCTGTTTACGCTTTTTTATAAATTTCCGCAAACACGTTTCCTTGGTTCCGTTTATTCGCACTCAATAAGCGTTTTTCTTTCTTTTCTGCCTCGTCTGCGGAATGTATGCCAGCAGCGTCCAATTGGTCCAGATTAATGCGTCGCATAAGCGCAAGCGCAGCTGATGCAAAGAATGGAATCACGAGCGCACTAAATTGGAAGGTCGAAAAGTTTCGCCAATGAACTGCCACAATTAATTCAATTATGTCACAATACATGGTAACCCGTATATATTAATTGTCATCCATATACTATTATGAACTAAGTAAAAAGTCTTACGCAACAATATTATTTTTAGTTGTTGAAGTTATACTAGTATGCTGACAGATCTTGAAATAGTTATTTGTATTGATGTTAAACGGGCGTCTGATAAGGTTATTTATGAATGCATAAATAAGATAGAAGGTCGGCTCTCACGCAATCGAACATCGAGGTAGGTCGGGGAACAGCCAGACGGACATATTAACCCCAACACAGTAAGGTCACCAATTAAAGGCAACACAAAAAACGGACCGTTCGAAACAGTAATAAACCCACCTATTAAATTTAATAGACAATTTAAATAAACTTATTATGATTCGACCTTATTATAATTCTTGGAAGCAAATTAGTTTAGGTGTAAGATAATATAGTATATAAACAGTCAGGTATGCTAAAGCTGATGCATCGGGCGATCAAAAACTCAGTAAGTAAATAGGAACCTAATTTGCGATTTTCTGTTATTAAAACATCGAATGCTGGATGATTGATGCAATGTATTCGGTCCGAGTGCTGCGACCCCGCTAACTCGATCATTGTTTTCATTCGGTCGACCGTCTAGCGGACCATGCTCTCCTGGTACCTACTTATTCACATTGTGAGCTAATTAATCAACTTTAAGTTCTTTCAGGGGCGCAAGCTTAATTTTGCCGACAATGTTATTCAAACAATTTCCTCGACATAACAAACGAAATATTACTTAGTATTGTACGGGCTTGATATTCGATTTACGTTGTTGTATGTGGCTGTTCAGATTAAGTTTATTTTCTCAAAAATGACCGTAAAAGTTGACATTATTCTTTACATATCAGAAGGTGAAGTGCATAGTTTATGGTCAGCGAAAAAGTAAAAAGTTAAAAAGATTGCAGGCGCGCTAGCTCGCCTGCAATAATGAAAAAGTTAAAAAAGGCCATGAAAATGCTGGCACAAGTCGTATACAGCCAAGTCATAATGGCCGGTATCAGATATTTTGTTGGAACTCCGGACTTTTTCTATTAGGTCTGAAACAGCTTGTGGTGTTTTCGGTGGAAAAATACACCTGCAGTTTATTTTTAATGAAAAAAAGGCGGGAAAGCATAAGAAAAATGTTGGAATAAAATTAAATATTATAATATATTTTGAGAAAAAGTTTATTCTATTTCAGAATTATTCACCATTTTTGAGAAAAGCTTTATATTAGTCTCGGCTGGAATAGCAAATGCTGGCTTCGTATTAGTTAAACGGACTCGCAAGCTCGTCCGTTTAATACTCATACTCAGCCAGCAATTGCCTACTTCCAAGCTACGACAATAATCTACTATTAAGTTTATTAGGAATAGTAAACATGGTAACAATTTTGTCACAAAATTAAATGTTTAAAGTAACACTGCAGAGTAGCAACTCAAATCACATTTGGTTTTCATTGTTGCAGACACTTTACCAGGACAACATGAGCGTAGTGGCAGTGCAGAGGTTATGAAATTGCGTGCGACCGCAAGGCATCCGGCGGACAAAGACGCCCGCGCCGGACGAAAGCTCGCCGGATGCGCGTAATGCGCAGATATTGGTGTGCGCGGACGCGTAACTATATCTACCTACTTATCGCTCATTGGCTGCCCTACAAGCTACGTTGCTTCCATTTGGGTAAAATAACAGACTTCGAAAATGGAAGAAGCTATCAGTAAGCCGTGTTCTTAATTTATTTCATGTTTAGTAACTTTTTACAGTCCAGAATCGTGCCTTTTCCATGTTTTTAAAATAGATATTCGATGATATAATATTGAAACTGGTCATCCATGGGGTTGTCAGTGTGTTATTGACTCCAGACTGTATGATTTTACCATCACAATCTGTTCTTTTAAGATCGTCGTAACATTTTTACGTTTTCTAGAAAGTTTATTCAAAACAAGACAAAAACATTTCGTCACTTTTTTTCTATTCTATTTTTGTAATAGAAAGCAAAGCAAAAAGCTAATACCTGTGTTAACCTTACCAGGGACATATAATCACGCGAGTGGCCATCCGAAGGTATCAAATGAAGCGATTTATCTGGCTACCACAACGGAGGGAAGCCGGCCATGTGTGGGAGCGGAACTGGTTTGTCTATTCTCCAACCACTCATACATCCTAAGGACCTTTTTGCCTATGATGGCCTGGTGTTCTCTTACACGAGAATGTCCTGGTGTTCTCTTACACGAGAATTCTTTGTTTTGTTAACGCTTTCCCAAATTCTTCGAACAGTTATTGTAAGTCTTGGCCCTTGGTTTACGCATCACGAAACACTTATTAAGCTCGCAATCTCTTTTGTGCAGCTCGACCGTGTCAGTAATATCGGCAAATCTTACACTGAGCCCCAATTGCATTCGTCGTAAAAGCATCAAAAAATGTCAAAACACGACTTGATCCTGGCAGTAAAAGAAGACTTCTTTTTAATAGCTTCACGCTCTTGGCGCATGTAAGATTGTTCGATGAAAAAAATGAATGGATTCGATTCCTTTATTCGATTTTTGAAATAAACGGTTACCGGTACTTACTGGTGAGAGTAGGGTGGACTCACGCGATGTGACTGCACCGCCAGCCGGTCGGCGTCACGAACTATATGTATAGACCAGGGTTTTCCAATAAATAATGAGAACTAGAAACCTTTTCCCCTTAGTAAGTTTTAAAATGTAAAACTGTGATTTTCCATTGCGGCCCGATGGCGTTGGCGGTTAGTCTCTGATTTACAAGCCTCCGCCCGCGGAATGCAAGTCGCTCGACACCTATCTATTAGCAACGACCTCCAACACTAAATAACGCATGATAGGTTAATTGCTGTGAACAGATTAGCTTTTGGCAGTTTTTTTTCCGGGCACTAAAAACATGAAGCTCTTTGTTTATGATCCATAATTACAATACGATGGAGAAGCAATCACCGAACCCGTCATTATACTGTACAAATAACTACTTATTTATACATTCATAGTGAAACGAGTTAATGTGATACCTATAACGGCCACGTTAGCCCAATCACAGCCTTATTTAGTTATTTGTTTATTGATTAGCAAATTGATGTCAAAAAAAGGGATGGCTTAATTTTATCGGTATATTTTATAGCGTCTCGGTTGAATAAAAATAAAACTCGTATAAGTTACGGTAACGGAAAAATTTAGATGAATATCAGTGTTTTTTGTGCATTTTTCAAACGCCGTTTATGATTTGTGGTCATTAGTGCCGCATCGGACCGCTGCACCGCCGCCGCCGCCTGACGCAACGCGCGGAAAAAAACGTCTCAAATAACAACAGTTATGGCCGATGTGAGCGAAATATTATAATAAGATAATCATACGTCTGCTCTAAGCGGCGCGGTTTTTTGCCGGAGCTGCCATGTCTGTCTGTCTGGGGATTTATTCCCGCCCCGTTTAACTAGTTCAAGGTTGGAGAGTAGCTTGAATGAGCGCTTTATGATTTTGAGACGTCGTAAGGTCGTCGGGTCGCGTCGTCCCCGCCGCGTCGCCGGCGCACAAAGCCCCGTGTGCGCACTCAATAGCCCGCGCACAATCCCGCTCGTAAACACTAATCTAGTTCCTATTAGCATGCAACACGAGCTTTTTATTGCGACCATCATTAATCGACCATTAATTCTACGTATATTTGTATATTAATTTTAATCGTCTGTTATGTACGGACAAATCGAACATCGCAATAAAATTTTAAATGAAATAGACTTATTTAAACTAATTGGCTACTTATGCTAATAGGTCGGGGTCCGGTCCAAAAATGCATTTCGTCGAGCGTCGCAAAAAGTGTCGATGACGAGGGTGTTACCTTGTTTTGTAACTGAGGGCAACGCTCGGGGAGTGACCCACCGGCGCGACATCACGACAAACAAACGCTCAGACTAATCGCCGGCCACGTGACCGACACAGAATACAAGATTTATTTATTTGCTTAATGTATTTCGGCCATGTGGTCCTCAACCCATCGATAAAACATTCGCGTTGGTAAAATTAATGAAAGGTTTTAACAAAAACATTTTTAATTGACTACGGCTACGCTAACGCTCCAGCAAGTCCAACGGTAGTGAGAGTGCACGCATTTGACGCGCTAGAATGAGGGTAGACCGAGCGCGGTCGACACAATAATACCCGCAAATACTCACTACCCATGATCATGCATGATGCATGCAAATGCGTCGAAATATCGGAAACTCATTTAACGTAATCACGATATACATCCCGTAACAAGTACGTAAATCATATTTTCGAGCAGTTTTGCTAACTTGGACGATAGTATGGTTAAGGCATTATTTCCAGGTAGACCAAGAGACCAGTCTTTCAAAGAGAAAAAAAAAGTAAAAAATAAAGTTTTTAAGCACAGTACTACACTGCAATTATGCATGCAAGTCATACACAGTTACTACTCTTATTTAATATGTTACCCCTTCCACACCGACCGAGTTAATCTTTAATACCTATAAAAATACAATAAGTATCTCAGCACTTTCGTGACAAAAATAAACTGGCCGTAGCTAGGAACTCATTACGCCTCCTTGATTGAGCATTTCGCACAACGCCGGTCGGTAATAACGTGACATTTCACTTTCCGGGTTCGACGGGCAGCGAGACCACCACGACCGCTGCAAAGTCATTCGCGAGTCACTTTGTCAGCGAAACAGGTCACCGCCGCGAAATAAGTCATCCATGCATACATTAGCGTTAGATGTATTAAGATAATTTGCATTAAGTATCAAAATATATGTCGTCCGGCGGCGTCTTTGATCTGTGCGAGTCCGCTGTCCGAAAATTTTACGCCCAGGTGCTCGCTGACTGTCAATTAATCCAAAAGTGAATGAACCACACAGAAGTACCGTCAACGAAAAAGTATGGCATGGCATACCAATATAGAACCTATTCACAATCAATTTCATTGGCAGATTAGAGATGACCTTGGTAAGCGATACAGATTTTTCGATTGTACCTACACTCTTTGTACTTATCTAATGCTTTGTGCAGAACCCAGAAGTTCTAGCTCGCTTTGCTGACGCATATGGCCGTATAGTGTATTCCGATGAATAATGTTATGTGATAATTCTAAAATAGTGGTCCCTATATAAGTTTTTTACCTACTCGATTGCCCGAAAAGAGGTTTATTTTGTATTTATCCCTTAAAAGTTTAATTTATTAATTGTCAACCTTTAAAAACAGATAAGGTTTGGTTTTACCATCCCGTTAGTTCACACTATGTCAGATGGGGACATTGTTTGTTACCCAGAAACATATTTAAGTTCGGTACCAATGTTTTTCATTTATAGTGTAAATACTTATAACCGTTTCAACTTAAAATATTGGTAGTAAATTAGTGATTGTCAAAAGTAATTAATTCCAGCTTCCGAAGAATGAAACGAGCGGCCTCCGAGCGTGCGAGCCGACAGACACATCCATATTTCAACCGCCATTGACATTATTAGTGTTTCGCCTTAAAGTGATAAACATCTAAATGAATTTGGATATGCTCTGTGTCGCGGGTTACATCAAACGGTCGTGTCAAGTCACCGACTAAGGCAGATCAGATCTACACAATTTAACAATAGCAAGATAACTTGAACTTATAAACACCAGAACCGCAAGAAAGTCCTTTTGCGCTGGTCTTAATAGCGACCAGTATTCTATTTAAGAATCAGTCGAATGCGCGACATCGTCCTAAGCCCCCGACGACATACCTCAAATATCGGCTACGTTATTTATTACCTCCCAATTTAAAATTATACATTTGATATTTTGTTCTTAATTATCGGATCCGTGACGGTTCTCGTGCTGCTCTTTATTTATGTATTTTCCTGTGATTAAATGCTTTTAGGTATGCAAATGGATGTGGAACGTCTTTTTGTAATGGTAAGTGGCGCAGGGTTCATTTTCTGTTTGAGTTAGCAGAGCACGGCGCGGGGGCCGCTGTGCACCTAATTGCCGGGAGTATGTTTCTGTGTCGAAGCGCTAATCCAAATTAAAAAAAAAAACACATAAAACTGACAGCTGTCGCTGACCAATTAAGTTTCAGGTTGTTTTGTACATCGGTTTTAAAGACCAGGTTATTCGAGCACAGATATATTTCGGGGGAACAATATTGTAAGAAAAAATTTGCAAACAATGAAAGCAATGAAGATTTTGTGACAGGCCAATTCGCGCTCATCGTGAGGTCCGTTTGACATTTCCGTCAGCTTTGGGATTAGTTTATTTACAAATAAACTAGCTGTTGCCCGCGTCTCCGTCCGCGTAGAAGTATGACAAAAAAAAACATAAAAATCGGTCAAGCCGTTTCGGAAGAGTTTGGTCACAAACATTGTGACCCGAGAATTGTATATATTAGAAAAAAGAATGAGCCAATCACAAGCAAGACTAACATACAGTCACCTGTATATCTGCCACAGCAGAGCGTGCAAAAATATCTGACACGTCCTACCGGCGCTAGAAATAGAGTCCTATCAGATATTTATGCATGCTTATTGTATCAGATATTTGTACTGGTGACTGCACCTAAATCGGACTTCACGGTATTAACGCCATCTAGCGATGTTCAACCTGTCATAATACCCTTATTGGTTTTATAGGTATTTGTTTTAGATTTTCGGTATAAATATTTATAGGTAATAAACTTGAAGAAAAACCAACAGCCAAAGTGAAGTTTAATGCAGATATAGAGCCGATAAATAACCTCTTAGAACGTTCGATTACGCTTGCTAAATTACGGCAGATAATTTTTGTCCAGTAAAAAAGATACAAATTTGAATTAACAATTAGTTGACCTTAAATTGACAACAAAAAATATGAATGACAGTAAGTATTGACAGTGTTAACAATAGATCTCATTGCGCTTTCACTTACTTTCAACAGTATCCTTGCAGACATTTAAAACAATGCGCCGGCAAGCAGGGGCTCGGATCGGAGCGTATCGCGCAAAAACAAGATCCGACGAATGTTGGTATAAAGGCCACTTCCAAGAAGCTTGACCACCTCGCCAATTATAAGTGAACAGTTCCCAGCCGCGTTAGACATTCAGAGCGCCCGCAGTCATCGACGATCCAAATCAAGATAAACAATCTCTTTTCGAGCTATAAATGAGGCTAAATTAGAATAAATACGCAATGAAGAATTAAATATTTCAGGGCATCTAATATTTCGACCTTGCTCGTGCACGTTTTAGTCTACTATTCAGACTTATTATGATGAGGTTCAGATCGTAGTTGGAGATACGGCGCGTCTCGATAGCTCGGCGAGCGTCGGTTCGCCCGATCCATGAAGTCGGTTAAAAAAGCGATCCTTGCGCGAGCCAACCAGTGTCGCGGAGCCTGGCTGCGAGGCTCTAAGGACTATTACTGAGGAATGCCGCCGCGCCGCTCTCGCTTTCGTACTATACAATTCTCTGCGCTTTCCGAACCCATCGCCAGGCGTAATCGTTTTTATAGTTTATTTAATACGATCATTATCCCGACGAGCACTCGATTCTCGAAAATGCTGAATTTATAGGCGCGGTCCGACGAGGCTGCAACATGAACGTTTAAGGATTAAGCGTGGGGACATTCCAACCAGTAGTCTGAAGGAAATCTTGTCGTCTGCAGACCCGTGTCAAGTCGAGCGGCTTATCGGGCACAGCGAGCTTTTTGAAGTTCCTCTTTGAATTAGACTAGTTACTCGACCGTTGGAATCTCTGAATATCAAGCCTCGTGTTGCAGTGAAATACGCAAGCCATTGTTGTCAACGTAGCGGAATGCAGTAAATCGTGCAATCAGGGGAGACATTTTTTCAATTATTTTGCAGCCGTCGAAATTACAGGTCGGCGCGCGGTGCGCGTGTGCGCTGCTTTTGCTTATTGCTTTAATGACGAGCGAAATAAAGGCGAACTTCGTGCTCCAGGTGACAATTGCTTATTACTGCATGCGACTGCCTGGACTTAAAATTATATTATTAAAGTATCAGATTGCCCGTTTTTATCTAAAAGAAAAAAGTTTAGTAAGATTACAACAGAATGCGTCTGCAGAAATGAGATGTTCAATATCTGCGCATTTCATTATGAAAATGTGACCGTTACGGATTTGTAGATCGTTCAAGATAATGTAGCAGACAGCCGTTGGAGCTGGAGTTAAAATTGAGCGCCACCAAGTACGCATAAAACAGAGGTTATCAACCAGTCGCATCTCATCGCCATCGCTGAGTTTGAGCCGCGTTTGAGAGCTCATGGAAAAAACTTTCAACTTCGCAGGTGCTCGCCCGATACGGCAGATGTCGCGACGGCTATTAACGAAACGGTTTCGAAATCTGAAATCTGAACGCGCCACAGCTTTATGTAGCCCTGGTAATTTAAATTGTAATACGCTTTCTTATTTTTAAACAATAAGAGATCGCTTACAACGCTGACCTTTACAGTAATATCAGATATTAAACGTAAACAGCTCGCAGTATATCTTGTGTAATTAATTTACAATAACGATTCCTTTCAGCAATAAAGAAACTGTTAACCCGTACCACACATCTGCTGGTAGGTATGGAAAAACACGTGTGTCCGTGATTAAAACAAAGCGCCGTATACTATTTAAAAAAACGCACGATTTCTTCACGTGGTTAAAAAAAACAGGCGTGGTTTTGTAGTTTTGACATAATTATTAATTACTTATATCCTTATATGTATTAAAAGTTACGTTTCGCGCGGCGGTGTGTGACGGACGTGACCGTTAACCGCAAACGCAACTGTCAGCAGTAGTCGGTTGCTTTGCATGCAGTACCGGGAATCGAAGTTCGAAATTCGAAAACAGAACAAATTGCGTTTCCGGGGCGCCGCTCGGCAGATGGCGCCTTTCCGCCAGCTGCGGGCTAGCGGAACCGAGCTCCAAGCTAAGACCGCCGTTGCGAACCGCCGCCCGCCACTAACACAAACTCGGCAATACCCTTACTCACAACGTTAAACCGTCTACTGTAAGTGGTCCCTAGATGATCAAAATTGTGTAACACGCATGCAGTCTATTTTTGACGTCAAGCAAGCAATTTTGACCAACAACGTGGCCAAGCTTCTAGTTATCCCACGTGGCATAGAAAATATATAAATTTCCAAATTTACTCTGCTATTTGCTGTACCATAGCTATAATATCGTTGTGTCGCACACAAAAAAGTTTTAGATTTAGAATGAAGATTGATGTGCTTGACCGCTTATCAACCAACACCTTCAGAGTGCTTATGAAATGGAAACGGTCCAGCCTACCTTGTCCAGCAATTTCGACCGACGGACCCCTTAATGAAGAATAGTATCGAGAACTATAAATACCCGGCCCGCGAAGGTGAACCTGTACCGACAATGCTGGGCCTCCTTTATCGAACAAGAACGCGATCTTTAATTACACCAGTCGACAGGTGGCGGGTGGCGTATGAGAACGGAGCAAAAACTCGTACACAATAATTAACGACGCGAAATAATGTACCAGCATGCGACGAAAATCTAAAGGGCTCGACATTCGATACCTATTGAACAGATTTCCACGGCAAATATCGGCTTACCCGAGCCACCCACTACGCAGAAACACTAAACCCTGACATTCAGGCTGTCGCGTGCACCGGGTTAGCGACCGACATCGCCGAAATGCAGTTTTAATAAAGTGCAAGCCGTAAATCTCTTACCATTTAATTTGCTGCCATTAGGAGCTGATTAGGGCAGGTAGCAGAGCAGGTAAAGGGGCTCCACCGGTCACTTGCAGGAACAGTTATCGTCCGCCTTTTGTTGGAAGTGTTAAGGTATTTTACAATAATGGAATAACGAAAGATAACGTTTTTAATTTTGGATGATTTTGCACGCTCCAAGACGCAGCCCTTGAGATTTTCCTTTGTCAAGCCGATTCGGTTTTTCATTTTTTAATGTAGGTATGTTACACGTTTCCGGTTATTGTGGTAGTGATAGGAGATAACCCGGTGCGCCCGAAGTAAATAGAATCTCGATTGCTACAAAATTATGCGTAATTATAATAAAATAACTAGAGTATAAATCGGCATTTAATAAGTAAGCCATTCACACAGCACGTTACGTAAGAGGATAAAATTTATTCTAATCCAGTTTATTTTTTTGTTCAATGAAATAACCGTAATAGATAAGGGAACAAACATTTTGAATGACTAAGTATTCTTTAATGTACGTTGTAGGTATGGCAACTGTGGTATGGCAACGGTTCTCACGCACCGAACTTGGCAGCTGCCGTCGACTTGTCGATTCACATTCGTGGTCCTTGTTTAAATGTGTTGGATCGAAAGAGAGAAGAGAGCTATACCTACATTCAACGTACCTGCGGTCGAGGGGGACGCCGAAATACTGAAGTTGACAAAAAAAATAACTAACTAATTGACTAGGTAATATTTTTATTGTAAAAAAAATATCGAAATAAATTAAATAAGTAACTTTAATTAAGATGAAACCACCGGAGTTATTAAGTTATGTAAATAAGAGTATGATTACTCTGTTATTATTAATAACACAAGCTTTGCTAAGCTTACTTTGGGACTAGGTCAATTGGTGTGAATTGTCCCGTGATATTTATTTATATTTATTTATTAATAAACTTCATACTACTGTATTAGTACTAGGTAGATGTTTAAACTGCAACAGGTTACTTTGTATGGAATAATGGAGCATTATTAGTTGTTGCTGTTTTGCGTTGTATTGTAACTACTGAGCTCGAACGTGAGTCTTAATATGTATGAAAGTAAGAGCCGTTTTCTTTAGATTCCCTGGCACACAGTTTAATACAAGGTATGCCTTTAATTTAAATGTGTGGCATTGAGTACCTGCCTTTTTGTTTTGACTGCGACATTCTCCCATTAAACCAATCGACACATTCTACCCAATCCCGATCATGTTAATAATATCTACTTTGTAAGCCAATTAAGAACGATTATTAATTCACATGTTCACAATAATCCGTTAAAGCTGACATTTTTATAGATACGTTGACTTTTATCCATAACAGATGCAAAACAGGAGGTAAATTCTTGAAGAGTCGGAACGGTTGGGACCCGCGGGGCGCGCGGGGCGGCAGGTGGCTCCCAAGACGGTTACCGGACAGATGTACCAACCGACGATAACCGTTTTTCGAATTAAGAACCCATCCGTGCCTTAGAATTTAACAACAATGTCATACATAGCCAATCGATTTCGATAATACCCTTGTGTGTAAATATGCGTGAGGATACGCAGCACATGTGCTGTTGCTAGCTTCGGCGGGACCGTTTTTCATACGACAATCCGCACATCTGCGTCCTACGGACTTCGGCCGGCAGCGACATCATATCCTGTCATTAAACCTTTGCAAGAAAACGGAGTCGTAATGCTTTTTTGTTCAGTAATATAGTCCGCGACAAATAAATTGCTCGCACGGAATTGCGATAGCTCTCGAGCGTAATGAGAGCCGGTCAGCCATCACTTGCGCCTCGGGCTCGCACCAGCCTCCACGAGACAATCGAAGTGGGACCCGGCTGATGCGCGGCGCCCTGTCAGTCGAGATGGATTATTGTCAACATTACTGCGGCAGCACATCGACTTGCGCTCACGGCTCCTCGCTCCTGCCGACGATAAAGTACTCTAGTAAACATACTCGAACCCGCGCCAACCGAACAGAAACTAGTCTACAAACTCCTATAATAAGACTCCATTTCATACGAGCCCTCGATCATCGCTCGGCTGCTCAGCGTCTGTAGCGTGAAGCGGTATGCGTCGCGACGCCCGACACGCGATTTCAAACTCAGGAGCAAAAGGGCTCAAGGTTTACAATTAAACGGCGGGCGGACTGTCGCGCCGGATTACGGGTTTATTTGTACTGCTGCGGCAATTAGGAAGTCATTCATTAGGGTCCCTAAGTTTCGCAGACGTGGGGGTGCCGCAGAATGACGTCACGGCTTCTTTCGCAACCGCGCCAGAAATGATTGCTAGATCGCTGCACCGCGCGACTAGTTCAAGTTCAGAAACAAAGTGGCAGTTAAGAATGCTGCTCGATACAGCGTCGACCGTCGAGGTACAATACAAACACGGCGAGGTAGTAGCCCTCTCTCCCCGAGACCGTGGCGCCACCGCGAGCGACAAGGACGGCGAAATGCACCTAAAATAACCCTCGAATTCGTCGTAGTAAATACGATCGTAGATCTCCTTCTCGAGCGAGCGATAAGGACGCAAGATGCGGTTAGTGGCGTCCCAGAATGCATCTGTCAAGTTATACAAAAAATGGGGCTCTGGAATTTCGGGACGTCTCAGCAGCGCCGAGCGAGACACATGCTCGTTTATTTTTTACTGCCGAGTAGTTTCATTCAAAAATTGTCAACGGATAGGGAGATTTGTGTAATCTTGTTAAGTAAAAGCAGTTTACCACTTAACAACCAATTTAGCGACCGTTCCAATAGTAAGCTGACATTTATGGCTTTCTAATTCACTGAGGATGTTATTATGATTTTATGTGACCGCGGTGTGGGGTCAACGGCTAGGACGCGTATGGCGCGGAGTCGGCCGGAGCCGTCGTGGGAAAAGGAGCTAGTAAATATCAGTTTCGCTTTTACCCTTCCGGTGAGTGCGAGGAAAGAGCAAGACGGGCAGCGTCGCGTACCAGCCGCGCAGCAGTGTGCAGGAGCCGAAGCCTTGACCCTGAGTGCGGTGGCGTCGACCGGAACGCATACCGAGCTACATTGCGAATCTTGCCGATTCTGCACCGCCTAGCTGGTGCTGCGATCTCAATACATTATGCTCGAACGCGTACCTTAATAGATTGTTTTCTCTTTCGCTTATTTTATTATCGATAGTTGTCTCGATTGTGGCCCTAATCAAGAAACCTATTTCATCAACACGTTCTGTAATCACTTGAAAGGAGCTTAAAAAAGCTCTAACTAAAACGTTTGATTGAATGTTTACTCTAAGTTGTAGAACGTAATTAGTACTAGAAAAAGTACAAGTGAACATTACTAGCCACGAAACGGCTGGGTAACGTCAAAATCGAGAGTTATTGTGTACAAAAAGGCCTCGCCTCAAAAGATGAGGCTCTAGCGGGGAGGGGTAGCAGAGCAGTCATTGATGTGAAACCGGTCCGGTCTTCACTCGCTCGCGACAGGGATGGATTACTCGCACACCTCGCCTCGCTAGCCTTCCAACTAATACGAACATTGGAAGGCTTACCAAAGTGGATAATGTTGTCGACGAAATTGTGCAGGAAATCCAACAACAAACACAGTTAGTTGGCACTGTTCTAACATAAGTTTTGACTGTTTAATATGTATCACGTTAACGGCGTAGACAGCCTTAATGCAAAGCTACATTGTGTCGGTATGTAAATCATCGTCAACAGGATAACACAGAATTTGTAAAATTTACATGGAATTGACACATGCGCGTGGTGCTACAAATCAACAGGATCACAGAGGCCGACAGGAGGTCGGCCAGATCGGTGTCGACAATCGCCAATCGAAATTATAGATTGCCGCCGCGACCGGACGTGACGAAGCGGAGAACGCGTAAACGCGAGAATTTTAAACAACCTCCTTATATTGCCTTGTCTTTTAAACAGATGTAAACTGTTGTCCCCAATTTGAATATGTTTTCGATCCTTAACACAAGGCCGTGAGGGCGATTCTTCGATGGCAACGAGCAGGCGATGTGGTCTCGCTTGATATTCATGTCATATTAAACTGCGCTGTTAAAAGGTCGTAATACGAATTGACAGGAATTACTGATTCTGGTACGGACTTGTGGGTTTACAAATTCATTAGCGTTTATTTTGTTTTGCTCAAAAACTCTTTGGGAACTCAAGGAGTGGCCTGATGCTTGGAATTGTATGAAATGAATGGACGCTAGCGCACGCGCATTGTTCAACTTTTTATAATTCCAAGGTACCAGACAAAATCTTAAAGCTCATTGCAGCGTGTACTAACAGGTAGACGTGAAAAAGACCTTTCAATAAAATACTGCACAGTATTGAGTTTCTGTCTTTATAAGTATGGAGTGTAAAAAATAAGCTCACAATTTTCAGAGACGTTCTCGGAAGGTTCAATTCGAAAGGTACCTGAGATTTTTGTAAAGACATGGATAATAGACTCGATAGATAAGAGCTCATTGAGCGTGAAAAGGGATCAGCGCTTTGTTGCTGTAACATGATTGAAAAAAGTACGCACAGAAAGTTACCGTCAAGTCTTTCTTTTGCAAAATGTGATGTTGATTTAATATCTCGCGGAGACAAACAAAAACAAAACACGCGCGGCCTAAATATAACGACCTAAGCGCGGGCAGTTGATACCCTGTCGCTTTAAAGGAGAGTGGATTCTTCGTGAGTATCGGCTGAGTGGAACGTTGTGTTCAGTCCGACAGGGTCGCAAGTGGCCGTTGTATATTTAGGGCTCCGGGATGAAAGGGAGCAGTGTGGAGGAACTGTTTGTGTAGACGAGAGTTCACGAGAGAACCCTAACAACTGCTAGGTGTGTTGAATGATACTGATATTTCTGTATGAGTTAAATCGATATTATGTAATAATTTAAAAGCATGTTTTTAATCTGAGTAACTCACGTTTCTCTCACTCTCCGGTTTCGGTTTGTCTTAAGAAAATATTCATACCACACCACTGCCCAGTTACAACAATAATAAACAAAATATAGCGAACTAACCATTACCCGCGGCTTTGTGCGCGTGAAAAGTTTATTCGAGACACAAAATAACAAAATACAAACAATTTGAGAGTTCAATAAAATGTTCGGGATTTTACTAAGTTCCCATGGGAATTCCCAAAAATCAACCTGGTTTTCGTTTACATTGTATAATAAACGTGCAAATTTTCATGCATCTAGTTTTCCGTTACTAGATGGACTAACGACATCGCGAAAGTTGTGGGCAACCGGCGGAAGCAAGCGGCGAGGATGTGTTGCGATACACCAATAGAAACGCTTCATTTACCTACCCTCGCACAGCAGACAGCACATCTCTAGTGGAAACAGCAGGGCTACTAGGAAACTCGAAACTACAGTCCCTCTCGTATTAAACAGTGTAAGTGTCAGAGGGACCGCACGACACGAACTTCGAGTGTCGTAGTAGCCCTGCAGCTGAGCGGAGCGAGGCGCGGTAGATGAAGCGTTTCTATTAGTTCATGAAAAACACAAGCCTCGCAACACCATCTTTAGTGGAAACGCAACGTTTGTGGCGTCGTAAGGATGAGGCCTTTGTTCAACAGTGGTTGTTTTCCCACTGATGATGATGATGATGATGATGATGATGATGATGATGATGATATTAAAGACCTGCGATTTATATAACTCATCATCATCATCTCAGCCTATATACGTCCCACTGCAGGGCACAGGCCTCCTCTCAGAATGAGAGGGCTTGGGTAGTAGTTCCCACGCGGGCCCAGTGCGGATTGGGAACTTCACACACACCGTTGAAGTGCTTCGCAGGTTTGTTGTGCAGGTTTCCTCACGATGTTTCCCTTCACCGTAAAGCTCGTGGTAAATTTCAAATGTAATTCCGCACATGAATTTCGAAAAACTCAGAGGTGCGAGCCGGGGTTTGAACCCACGATCCTCTGATTGAGAGGCCATAGGTCAAACCACTAGGCCACCACGGCTCATATACCTCATCATCTTTTCATTTTTATTTATATACCTAATTTCATCTAAATCCAGCCTTTATAGAATTATAGTTACAAACTCCACATTCAATAACTTTTTAAACTACTAATAGATACTAAATGTATATACCAGTATACCTATCTCGCTTTTAAACTAATATTTGTAAGTACACCAAGTCAGTTAGATACCAACCAACTCATAAATATATCCGATAAATATTATACCTATAACAGCTATCTTATACCTCGCAGTAACATTAAATAGATACAGATGAAAACCCAACTTCGCAAGTTCGACTCGAGCTTGACCGCTTTTTTGCTCTCGTTTTACGAGTCTGTCTGGAAATGCACGTCTATGTGTGGGTGCATGTGCATGTGTGCTGCTTGTATGGGAACCGATTTGGATGAAAGCTTTTTGTAACCAAGTTGTTTGATTATTTTATACGTAGAATTTAAATAGCTACATAAAGCTTTACCACTTTTGACAACAGTTTTCTATAACTTTAAAACCTTATATTGGCTGTTAGTATGTTTGCCTATTGTTATTATTGTACCTACAGTCACTTTCATAAAATCGGCGCTGTCTAGGTGCTCAAAAAAGGACCTTGTCAATTGCAGAAATTTTTGAACACCTAGATAGTCAAAATACCACAAACGGGACTTGTCACGCTAACACACACGAGTAATATTTACCTCGACGACACCTCGACTTTGTTCAGTCTACTCGTGACCACGGCCACTGTAATGTGGTCGAAACGTCGAGGTAAATATTACTCGTGGGTGTGGGCGGTCCCGTTTGTGGTATAATATTTTGACTATGAGTGAAAATCACGAGTTTAAAACTTTGCTAGATGTTCATGAAACATAATAAAAGTAACAAGATACATGAAAAAACCGTACAAAGGCAAACTTCTTCTTGAAGCTTTGTGACCAATGGTCGGTCACGGTCATGCCCATTTATAATAATTATTTATTTAATTAAAAAAGGTAGGTATTTAAAAGCAGCAATAAGATTGTTTGCTAGTTTAGGTATATATTTTACTGTCCTCGAATCTCTGCCTGCCTACAACCTACATGAACCAAATTTCAAGTCAATCTGAACATTAAAAGTGGGTCAGAATCGCAAAACCAAAAGCAAACAAAAAGGTAGGTACTTATACGAAGTTAAAATAAATAATTCTCACCTATACGTTGTCATTTGTAACGTGCAAATCTATCTAACTATGTAATACCTTTAAACGAGCAATTCTTGTATATATTATAGAGTTTTAGCCCGAGCAAAGCCCGGTAGCCCAGGTAGGTACGATCACATTATTATTCAGTATACCTACTATGTATCCACTCAAAGGTTGACTGGTAGAGATCCGTTATTATAGGGATAAGTTCGCCTTTGTACGTACCTATATATCTCAATGTTTGTCAACTGTGTTTGTTACTTATTTTGTACAATAAAGAGTTCACATACGTATAATACAATACATACTATACCATATCTCAACATTGCAAAGGAATTTTCCGAACAACTACATAAATATAGATATTATGTAAAGTTGTTCGGAAAATTCCTTTGCATACCCCAATCGGTGTTGACGAACTTACTGCTGGATAGCATTTTCTACCAGTCAGCTTTTAAGCTACATAGTAGGTATATTTTATTTATTATATTATGTACTAACTAATCAGTAGTCTGTATTGTCTATGGTATTGTGGTAGGAATTTTCCGAATGTTTCCGAATATTTAGGAATGTACGACGCACATTTTGCAAAAGTTAGAGATTCGTAATAGTTATTTACACCACCACATGATAGATAGGTATACAAACAAAACATGTGCGCATTCTGTTGATACAGAAGATAGGTACATTCACACACAGAGCAAGCGTATTTTATTATATTTTTGAGGAACTAGGTATAACGACTAAGATAGGTAACTACTTATAAATCTAATTAACTTTTTTTCATTTAAGGATAACATCCATTTATTAGCAAAACAGCCTTAGAGTTCACATCCACAGCGCAGATTTCGTCAGGTACAATTTTTAGATGGATAAACATACTTATATACATACTAGCTTTTGCCCACGGCTTCGCCCGCGCGGAATTCGGTTATCGCGCACTGTTCCCTCGAGAAGTGCATTTTTCCGGGATCAAAAGTAGCCTGTCACTGGCCTCTGGCCCAAAAACTATCTCTATGCCAAAAATCACGTCGATCCGTCGCTCCGTTTCGACGTGAAAGACGGACAAACATACAAACACAAACACTTTCGCATTTATAATATTAGTATGGATTAAACACCCAAGACCCGAGAACAAACATTAGTAATTATTCACACAAATATCTGCCCGGCCGGGGATCGAACCCGGAACCACTAGCTTCATAGTCAGATTCTCTAACCACTTGTCTATCCGGTCGTCAAACAATATCCACAACAAGCTTCGTCATTAATTACCTAACATTGTCAACAAAAACATATTTATGCCATAAATAAATGTAATAGGAAGGTGAGTGGGTAAACATGTTGGGACTAAACTACCCCCCTTTAATTACACTAACCCACTACACTCGCAGCAAGGGAAGCTAGGTAGAAGTTCAGAACTATGAAACATTGGTAAGACAGGAACCTTGGCCCTTTTAAACTAATTTCAACGGCGTAGGCTAGACGGTAAACACGTTAGAAGCGTCAGATTTTGTGATCCTATTCATACCTACTAATTTATACCTAAATGCGTAATTTGTATGTTACCTAATCTTTCATGCGAAGGCAGCTGAACTGTTAATTGTATAATCCTACTTCCTACTAATAATAAATGCGAAAGTTTGAGCGTGTGTGTTTGTTACTAATTCACACTAAAACGGCTGGACGGATTTGGATGAAATTTGGTATGCAAATAGCTGGATTTCTGGAATAACACATAGGCTACTTTTCTTGCCGAAATTCCCACGGGATCGGAATAAAATCCCTTAACCTCAACCGCTAGGTTTAGAGACATGAGAAACACGTGTCACGCTAATAAAGATTTCGATGTAACTTTTGGGAACTTTTACGGGATTTTTTTTACGGATTTCCAGAACTTTAATTCAATCTCCAAATGGTAGGTAGGTATGTATGCGAGTGGCGCCGCGGGTAAATTATAGTGTGCAATAAATTAATGCGTTTTCGCTCATTCATTATCCAAATAGATTATTAAGGGTTAGGAATTCCTCGCCTGGGTCTGTGATCTGCATACTGTTACAGTCTGACAGTTTTCAAATGTAGGCAATCTTTCATAGTTATCTGCCTACAAACTGTAAGAAAAAAATCCGAGTCGAAGTAACTAGGTAGGTAGTGTTAAATGTGGTTAAATGTAATAATATGTAGGTAGTTTGAGTTTTAACGTAGTCAACATTAGAACTTGACCCAATTGCAAGTCATTTCAAAAGCTCGTAAAATCAAAATAATTGTTTCAGTAAAGTTTTAATTTTAACAACGGTATTCAATTCGAGTGGCGTCCAAAGTATACGTTAATTATAAGTTCCAACACTGACCCGTAGTAAACTCCTGCCTACGCGATTCGTCCGACGCGAACCTATCCTAACAAATCATGAGATCGCCGATCTGCGCCCGCGCAGCCACCGACGCAGCCCGAGATGCGATCTCACCAACACTTAGAATTCTCAAGAATCCGACCCTCGCCTTTGTCGGTATTATTTACACCAGAAAAAACTAACATCCCTCATCCGACCCCATTTTTTGCCCAAGGGTAGTCTTTAATTAAATCGGCGTTTTTTGCCACTCAGTTTTCGAGAAAAATTAGTGGGTAAGATACGCGAAGCATCGAGGTATGCACCTGCCGGCCGACAAAAAATAAACATGCCATGAAATGGTAGGTAGGTACCTACGTTGCTTGAAAACTCACTTCGAAAACGTGGTCAGCTTAGGAGCTTGGCAATCGCAACTTAACAAAACTAACAATTCTACTACTAAGTGTACACAGAAAACCAACTGAATATAAATATTAGACGTAGTAGACACAAATCTAGACAAGTGAGCGACTTTCAACATCGAATCTATCTATACATTCAGGCGGGCGGCCTGCGGTGCGGGCCATGCGCGCGCGGGTGGTAGGTAAACAAAAACACGCTACCTACAAAGTAGAGAAATTATCATGTGCCTGCGAAAATTCCACAGCGGGGATGGATCGAATATAACCTAGAAGCCGGGACGCACGTGCACCCTTACGTAAGGGTGGCGCCCGGCCGGCGTCGGACATCAGCTGTTCGTACCTTGGCGTCCGACGATCTCGGCGACGTGCTCCGACGACGGCACGGGGACGCACTCCGTCATGTTCTGGGACTTCTTGGCGCGGTCGTCGGGCGGCGGCGCGAAGCCGAGCGGGCTAGCGAGTGGGTTCGCCGTGGGCAGGCTCTCCCCCAGGTTCAGCAGGCTCAGTTCCAGCGCGAGCTCGAATGCGCGCTGGTCCTCCACGAGCCCGCCGAAGATGCTCGACGGCATTTCCACTTGAGAAGCTATCTTGCTGGTTTGTGAGAGGTTGCCCTCTCGTCACTTGTGAGTTAGGGTTCGATCGTTTAGCCGCGGCGGTGCATGGGAGACGCGCGTGCGTGCGGGCCGGCGTGTGGCGCTGAACTGAGTCGCCGGCCGGCGCGCGCACGACGCAGGCGCCGCGCGGGGGCGCCCGGGCCGCCGCAGCTTCCGCCCGCCCTCCGCCCGCCCTCCGCCGCCGGCCAGGTGATTAGCGCCTAGCAATACAACACCACTACATTACAACCCTTACATTACACCTCACCTTACAATGCCTTGACGTTGGCGTTAAACAGAAAGGTGGTTCTTATGTTCAAGTAAAAAATATATTGACTTTAAAATATTTATAGATAACTGCGTAGAATCTACGCCATAGATAATGTTTATGAGATAGGTATGTACATACCTATTATTTGTTTTTACTTTTTAATATACCTTCGTGAAGTCACAGAATAAGTAATAGTAGGTACAAGTATCTAACTTAAGTTCACTTAAGTATGTATTTAGTGATTGTTTTTTTCTTAATTGAACTAAATACCTAAGTAGTTTTTTTTAGTTAGATTTAAGTATTAAGTTGTTTAGTAAGTATGTAGGTACAATTTTATTCAGCTTTTCATATTTTAAGTACTCGTAGGTACAACTGAAAAATAAAACCGCGAAAAATACCTATTACAAGTTTGAAATTTTCGCTATTCTCACTCATAACTTAATCACGAATAGGTAGGTATTTAAATTATTGAAATAACCTCGATGTTTCGACCACAGCGGCCGGGGTCAACTGACCATAAAATAAAAATAAATTATTACAAGTGTTAAATATTTGGTCTGCATAAACTCTACTATATCTAAGGGAATCCTAGCGTAGGCATATAGAATGTGAGAATAAATGCCGAATGTACTACATAAAGTACAAATTATTCAATAGAATTTAAACGTTAATAAATATAGGTAATTCTTGTAGTTTTCTCTCTGTGTCCCTGTTTTCTGTATCGCTTACTATTTCGGGTGTACAATAGTCATTGTATTGTAACTGTAACTATTTACCAAAATTACAAAACTTACGGCTCATCTTCAGTTAGAAAAAGCCAGGAGTCAGGAGGATTTTACCTACGTATGTATAGATAAGGTAACTAATCTATATATAAATAAAACCGGACAAGAGCATGTCGGGCCATCCTCAGTGTAGGGTTCCGTAGTTCCCGAACTTGCCTTAACTTATTGAACATGAAACTACCGTGAGACTCACTCATATTAAATATAATGACCCGGATAACTCACGTCTTAAATCGAGTTTAGCTCGACATGTTTCGGGCTAAAAATAATAATAATAATTTAAGACGTGAGTTATCAGAGTCATTATATTTAACTTAACTTTTCCTTAGAATTTTTTTTACAAAAGCTCAAAAACTGCTCAACTGATTAAGTTAAAAACAATTTTCCTAGAAAATTTTAACTAAGATTAAGTTCCGTGATTTTTTCATATTTTTTAGACGTGCGGTTCGGAAGTTAGACGGGGACACATTTTTTTTGAACTTTCGAAGTGAATATCTCCGAAAATATTCACTTTATTAAAAAATGGTTGTTGCAAACCCGTATTCATTTTCAAATACCTATCCAAAAATACCCTGCAACATGGGGTGGAAGTAAAAAAAAAAACACCACTACGTACGTCGAGCACCCTAAAAAAAAAATTTTTTTTACTGTCGTCGTGACTGATATGTATATTCATGCCAAATTACAACTTTCTAGTACTAACGGTCTCTGAGCTTAAGCTTAGCCGCGGACAGACAGACAGACTGACAGACGTGGCGAGACTATAAGGGTTCCTAGTTGACTACTACGGAACCCTAAAAATAAATCGCCGAAATGCATGTTGTACGAGTACCTACGCGCAAAACTTACGAACGACGGCACCGAATTAGATAATTTTTTTTTGCTGTATTCTTTATTGTCAGGATACGGTTTGTGTTAAACAATATTAAAAAAAGTCTCTAAAGGGGGCGATGCCGCGGGCAACAGCTAGTAGGTGATAAGAGAGCACCTTAGTGTAAGTTAAGTAACAAGTAAGCACAGGTCGATTCATGCTTATTGTATTGACACTGATAAGCTAAGCTTCACATATATATAACTAAGTGGCAACTTGGTCGGCCGGCCGCGGCGGAAGCGGGTTCAAATGCCGGCGCCGGGTTCCGCGAAAGCCGATAACCATTAGGAAAACAAACGAAGATCGCCGCGTGATTATGATTACTTGATTAGTCATTGGTTCACTTGGTGTTTTAGTGATAAGTATGTAATGGACTATAGAGAATTACTTTGCTCACCCGCGACCTTACGAAAGCTATGTTTATGCAACAAATGCATGTTCATGCAGCTTCTCCACTTCCACACTAAAAGAACACTCGCAAATTACACAAACTACCACACTATGCTCTGATGATGAACTCAGATTGAATTGGAAACGTGTCAGCGTAGTATGGTGATGGTGATATTTGGGTGTGTACCTAATGTCCGTTCATCCAATAGAATAAGGGCATATTTACAAAAACATAAGTTTTAGACTTTGAATTTACGCTTTAATATCTTTCAATAACTTTCTTATGTAATTGACAAATAGCAATTGTGTCGATATTCTATTGGATGAACAGTATTGTATTTCTTACAGTGTAAAGGAACTACACCAGCGCCCAGCGGTTCTTAACCTTTTAGTCAAGAGGGGCCATTTGACAAACTTTCTGTCTTGCGAGGGACCACCAACTGTTTAAAGGTAATATACGGCAAAATTAAAATGGTAAATGAATGAACGGTTGCGACCGCTACTTGACTGGCGCGTCGTATTGCCAATTCGTTGTTGATGGCTTCGCGGACCACTTCGAGTTCTTCCAGGGACCACCAGTGGTCCGCGGACCACCGGTTAAGAACCACTGAACTACACGAACACACATTTGTTGCATAGACTTCGATAATGGTGCTAAAATTAAGGTCGCGGGTGAGCAAAGTAATTGTTTATGGTTCATTGACGTGGACCTTTGTAAAGTGACGCCCGATTCAATAAACGCTAACTCACAAGTGCGAGCCCAGATTTGAATCCACGATCCTCTGACTGATAGATCATAGTTCAAACCTCTAGGCCACCACGTGCCAGCAGCTGTTTAACTTTTTACTGGGAATATCGGATTTATCTGAAACTGACGCACCTGTCAGATACATTAATACTTGAGTACTCCAATGTAATCCAATAATTAGTGTGAGCCACATACTTAGTATTTTTTTAAAGGCAATAATACTTTTTTTCATCGGGTAACTACCTGCGCATAGGCAAGCAAAAGGTGCCAGGCGGGTGATAAATGCACAATACTGCCTGATAAGTGATAACTATACTTCAAAAGGTACTAAGTATACAAAAGGCTCAGCTTATCATTGCTTAACACCTCAAAGCTGTCAAAATGTGAAATTCTTTAAAAATAAATAAATACATATTTACGTGGATATACTCATAAATTTAAGTTGTGATAGCTTAGTGGACTAGTGGTTTCACCTCACGTGGCGGGTTCGAATCCGTGTTCGCAACTTTAAGTTTTTCAGAATTGATGTGCAAAATTACCTACCTACACTTGAAATTTGTCATGATCTTTGTGACACATTGTGAGGAAACCTACATCCAGCATTGGCTGTTATCTAGGGTTGCGTACCTCAAAAAGAAAACTTTGTTGTCTGTCTGTCAAAACACTTTTCCTCAGCAACGCGTGGAGGTAATAAGCTAAAATTAAAGTCCGCCAACACTATCAAAAGATAATCATTAAAAAACCGATCAAGAGCATGTCGGACACGCCCAAGATAGGGTTCCGTAGCCAGTACGAAAAAATCAAGTAATATTTTTCTAAGGATTTCGAATTGTGTACGGAATCTTCCAAGTTTAGGTATATTTTATACCTTAGGCTGCTATTAGGTACTCTTAAACTACTTATATTTCTCAAGCAATCTTAGCCGTTATAATTTTTCTTGTACAGTTTAGATTTTAGAGAGGGGGGGGGCGCTCGATTTTAATGAAAATTTGCACTTTCAAGTAGAATATATTGCAAACAGGTCGCTGCATAGAAAAATCGTCTTAACAACCCCCCAATGCTTTTAAAAGACCTATCCAACGATACTCCACAGATAGGGTAAGTTGAGAAAAAAAAACACCCCCTTTACGTCTATGGCAGGCAGGTAACCAAAAAAATTTTTTTAACTTTTTTATTTTATCACTGTCGGCGTGACTGATATGTATATTCATGCCAAATTACAGCTTTCTAGTACTAACGGTCTCTGAGCTTAGCCGCGGACGGACAGAGATATGGCGAAACTATAAGGGTTAAGTTGACTATGGAACCCTAAAAAAGGTGTTTCCAAACAAATTGCTCTAACCGCAAAACCTATACGGTACTTCCGGTTGTCGTAGAAACTTAAAATATCTTTGAAGAAACGAACATTCCAAGTTCAACAAGAGCTTATAATAATAAATTTAAAAAATCAAATCCCGACTGCCTTAAAAAATACTAAAAAGAAGAAAACAAGTCTAGTGGGCTAGAACTTTGTTAAGTAGCTAACTTTAAAGTTCAACAGTCGGGACCCATTAGGTAAGAATTTTTGAGCGTCACGATTTAAATGGATCCCGAGTGTTGAACTTTAAGTAAGCTACTTAACAAAGTTCTAGCCCACTGGACTTGTTTTCTTCTTTTTAGTATTTTTTAAGGCAGTCGGGTTTTTGATTTTTTTAAATTTTATTTCACACTTTTCAGTGAAAGTGGTATATTAAAACGATTATAAACTATATATATTTAGAATGGGCTAATTATTAGCTTTAATTTGATACCCCACTCGATAGGTTTGAATACAAATATTCTTTATCACACCATAAAGCAGTACAACAAACTTATAATATAAGCACTTAGATTCAGGGTAGACAATAGGCGGTCTTATCGCTTAATTGAATACTTACAATTTGGCGCCAAAAATCCGCCATTTTGATTTTTCAAGAATTTCATGTACCTAGTGTCACTCGCGTCATCAAGACAAATCCAATGACGTATCATTTATCAAAATTGGTTCAGCCGTTGAGTAGTTACAAGAGGACATAGGAATATAGACATACATACATACATACATACGCGTCAAACACATAACCCTCCTTCTTCGCAGTCGGGTAAAAACAAACGCCCGCCGTCAAGAAGCAAGCAAGACACTCAGTCAAAATGTTGTCAAATTTCCCGCCACCTGGCTATTGCTACGAGGAAACTTTGATACCGAACTTCGCAAAGCTCAGGGAGCTGTCGGTGCTTTGAGTGCTTTGAAACTTGCTGTCTGCTTAGTACCAATCAACCTTGATTTTGGAGCTGAAAAACATGAACTAAACGACTTGTTTATTTAAACTTTTATAGTCTTTAGCTTAGCAATGAATGGGCCAACGTGGCCGAGCCGTAGTGATGTGAGCAAGGGTCCTATTAGGACACAGGAGCATTTTTATTGCTCTTGATTGTATTTACAGGTTCAGATTCAAAATGATTACTTACACACGTTGATGTAGGTACTATGTTAGTTATTTGTTAAGAATTTTAGACCAATTCTACGAGACTCGATTACCTTACTTAACATCTCCCGCTGTCGTAGATAGGTTTATGGTTTTTCACTGTGTTCTACACACCCTTGACCTCCCGTTCCTCGTTCTACTTACAATTTAAAACACACCATTGTGTCCGTTCGCTCACGTATAATATTAAAATAAACAGTGTCCTATCACTAATAATTGTTCGCTTTATTTTTAAACTGAAAAACACTACTCAAAAGTCCAAATAATTTATTGAATCAGGCGTTACTTTTCGGAGGTCCTATTAATTAACTAAAATAATTTCTTTGCTCAATGCTCAGCTCACCCGCGACCTTCGCGACTTTCGCGGGTGAGCGAAGAAATTCTTTTAATTCATTCAAAAGTCCAAATCGTAGGATTTTCCGATATTCCAACACATCGACTAGTGGCGTGCATGACCAAGAATTCCAAGAAGCTGGTCTGAAGAATTTGCTGATAGATGTTGATGTCATGCAAATTGATTTAAAGTATCTAAATAGCAAAACTTACCTGCGTAATCTTCAATCCAATGAATCAATAGATCGGCATTTAAATTTCCCAATAACTACATTTAGCCTCCGACAATTTTTTGTAGGTTTTCTAACCACACATCGATAGCTCGAAGGTCTGGTTAGTCAGTCAGTTCGACCTTCACGAAACTATAGTGTCATATTATGTAAATGCTTGCAGACAATGTTTGTTGGCCCAAATCACATTATATATAGTAGTGTAAATATTCAGCGTCCCATTGTTCAGTTATATTTGTATTGGGCATCAAAACGAATTCTCAGATTCTTGAAAACATAATTGACGTTGCGGAGTTAGAATCCATGTCTGTTGAACAATGATTTAAGTCGCATCATAGAATATTATCACAGTGTTAAGTAAATTATTTCATTGAATTCGGATTATTTGCAAATAATGTACCTATCATATCCCATGATTAAGTATCATTTGCTAAGGTGACTGATTATTGAAACAATATTTTTTCCAGAATTGTGATTAAACTAACCTAACCTACTGCATATACATATTTTGTGGTACACCTTATATGATGACAAATGAAAATATGGGAAGTGAAGTTCTCACCAGCAGCAGGAATTCTCAGCAGGGTAAGACCCCTTTGGGGTAAAAAGACATTCATTAATTACGGAAGGGTTTTCAAAATTTCTACTGTCCTTTTTTCGAGGGGAGAGAAGGTATAAGTAATTCTTTAGTCTTTTTATAGGTCAAAATGTGCGATATCTAGCACATTAATGGAATATCCAATGGAGAACAAAACGTCGAGACAAAAAAAACTGTTTTAGCGCATTCATCCTTTTCTAAACCTAATATAATTTTACGTAAGAAGGGGGAGGTGAGGGTCCGAGAAATCTTACGTCTACATGGGGCATGGGGTCAAAAATGGCCAAAATCATCCTCACGTAATGAATGGCCCCTGACGTCACCTAGTCACGAGTGGATGTAAGTATTTTGTGTATCGCATCGTGTGTATCGGAGCTAAAGCCGCGGTGGCACGACCCGACAGCGCTTCCGGAGGTCAAAGTCGCCGGAATTCGGCAAACTTCTGACGACTCCTGCTCGCTTGGTGACGTTTCATGACGCTTACTTGTTTGTTGATAAGTTTAAATGTACCTAACATCATAATTTAACAGTGTCATGACCTGGTTTGTGGTATGAAAAAGCAGCCAAATGCGATTCGGACTTGAAAGGGTACAAATTTAAAAGCCAACCAAAAAAACATACTTTGTATTTCGTAGTAATAATAGTACATTACTACAGAGACCGCGAAATAGGGGATTGCCGGCCATATCTAGAGATACGAGGCCGACAATCCCTGTTCGCGGACGAGGCTTGTAAGTATAGTGCTTTTGCTTTTCTCATATAAATCCAAGGACATAATACCATGTCACTTGATGATGAACTCATATCGAAAACAAAAACAGTTATTTTAATTAAAAACCACTCGTTTTAGGTATAAACCGTATATGTATTTGTTTTTATTTTCTATTCCCGCCAAAATACTCTTTTTCAACTATTTTTGTGAAGTGTTCGGGTTAATGTTTTTGCCACCTAATCCTGTGATGATTTTATTTATTAAAAAATGGCGATACCTTAGTTATTGGTTATTTAAATTAATTATTAACAATAAATGTTAATCTTTGTTTATATTTAATTGAATCTAATTAAATAATCTAGTTAAATAAGAAATAAAAAAGGAAATACACATACGCGAACTATGTTTTTTTTAATTGGCAGTATGCCATAGATAGTCAATTAATTAAACAAAAACTCACTGAAACAAAAGACAATGTCTTTGCTGGCCTTGACCGACAATGTTTATGCTGGCCTTGGCCGGCAATGTTGTATGAAATTCCATTACTATCCTCTGATTTGAAATTAGAACGAATCTTCAAAAGTGCTATACAAAGACGTACCTACCTCCTTGGCATTCTATGATCACGAAGATAAGGACGACATTTCCTAGGATGTTTGAGAATAGTAGATTGTACAACAAGAGCCATTTTACCAAGACGTTCATATAGCCACCCGAGCCGGTACGGCGAGGGTGGATAGATACGTCGAGGGGAAAATGGGTTTATTGCTCGAGTTTTACACTCTACTTTTCACTTAGATTGCGAGGAAATGAAATAGCATCAGTGGAAACAAACAATAATTCACTTTCTATGTATATTTAACTTATTATGCATTATTGTATTACTTAATTCTATTTTTCTTATTTTACTGATTAATTTTTGTCGCTTTGGTTGATTTTTACTTTTATATGAATTAAAAATTATTTAAAAATATGTAGAAACTTTTTTTTGTGGCTGTTGACACCGTATTACATTGGTCTTAAGTTGGTCTTAGACGAAGATTTTATTTTATGCACTAGAGCATAAAAAATCATTTTATGTCGATCAGATCCAGCATAAACTAGAACTTTACGAGCATGAGAAGTGAAAAAGTATTTTTTTTGTGGATCAGTAATTATTTGGTTAAGCCGCGGGTTCACGATGGATGCAGGCCGCTTCCAACCGAAGCAACTGGAGGTCTATGGGGGAGGCCTATTTCTATGTCTGACAGTGGACATTCTACCGCTGATGATATAATGATGATGATAAGTAATTAACGGACTTTTTTCTTTACAATACAATACAATACAATACAAATATTCTTTATTGCACACCACAAGTCAGTACAAAAAAAGTATAATAAAAACACATAAATTCTTTACTTGTGTTTTGAGCTTTTCCAAATTAAAATTATTTCACCAACGTTTAGCTCTGTTTCGATATATGTACGTATTTTGGTGTGTCTGTAATTCCATTGCGAGAATGAGCCGATTGCTTGGGTGACACTCTTTCCCGACCCGGATAATACCGATATAGAAATACCGACCCTGTTTTTCCCATAGAAGCTAATGTCAGTTTCTATGGGCGTCTACACAAAAAACAGGGTCGGTATTTCCATGTCGGTATTATCCGGGCCGGGAAAGAGTGTCACCGCTCAACTTATAATTTTCTCTCCATTGCGTTACTTTGCACGAGGCAAAAGAGGCGAAAACATTTAATTCAGAACTAAAAACACCGAACTAGTTTCTTACAATAACATCGCCCAATGCACGGGGTGTCGAAAAAAACAATAACGTACATCTTCACGCTATAACTCTGTATGAATGGATGCTGAGCTGTCGTCCTTTTGGGAGACAGTTTGAAGAATGCAATTTTAACTAAAAGTTCTATGTTGATCTTCGTATTGTATGTTTAGTATAATGTAGGGTGTCCGCGTTGTGGGGATGATTGAGCACCGTACAAATTGTAAGGAATCCATGTGAATAGATTTTTAAGATTTATTTGGCTCTGAATTTGTGATATAAATCAAGAAACAACTAAATAAATGACTTTCTGGCAAGTTTTTTTGCGGCGCGATCAATGACGATTCATTGGAAATGATGGTCTTTCCGAAAACACTGGTAGTTTGAAAGAGTGTCATGTAAAAGAGCAAAGAGCTCCTACAGTCGAGTTCATAAATTTGTAAGCAAAAATTCTAATCAAAAATATCTGAAAACGCTTCTACGCCGTTAACAATAGAGTCGTGTTCAGATATTTTTGATCAAATTTTTGCTTACAAATTTATGAACTCGACTGTACTTGCAGAATAAACGTTTTGATTATGATTTGATTTTGAAACCAAGTAAACAATTACCCTGAACTAAAAGAATTTCTTTGCTCACCCGCGACCTTAAGATAGTTAAGTTTATGCAAAATATGCGTGTTCATGCAGTTCCTCCACCTCCACACTGTAAGAACACACACAAACCCATCTATCACCTCCACCACCCGTACACCATTCGCTGCCGCCTTAGCCTTCTGAATCTAAACTATCCAAGTAGCTTCTGGTCCGAACCGTCTTGCTGGCTCGCTTCGCTCGCTTGCACAAATCAAATTGAAGTCAAACTTTGCAATATAAAAATTGGCCAAATGTTATTCGACAATTTGTTATTTAATGAACTAAAAGTATGGACCTCCGCAAAGTAACGCCTGATTCCATTTTAATAATTTTATTTTAAGTTTTTTTCTTTAAACTTAAACCAGTATTGAATTTGATAAGTACGGGTATACTAGAACAGGGCGCAAAATGGACAATGGACAAGACGTAATTAGGAGCGACACTCTAGGGTTCAACAGTCGCATGGATAATAGTACTTTTGAGCAGTTTATTAACCCCCGACGCAAAAGAGGGGTTTTATATATTTGACTCCAATGTCGGTCAGTCTGTAGCCTCGTAGCTCTCAAACTGATGGATCGATTAAGGCGGGGTTTTTATTTGAGATGATATGACAATGTCGGGGGCTTTTAATTTTTCCAAGTTGATTAGGTGAAGATAATACGTGCACTTAGTTGTCCTTTAACAGTTCAGATTATTAAAGTTAACGTTTCATGAAACTAGACAGCATAACTAACTAACTTAACTTAGTTTTTGTGCTAGTGTTAGTCTTATCTATTTTGTTATTGTAAGGTGGTGGTACTTATGGAGCCAAAATAAATCTTTCTTTCGTTCTTTCTTTCTTTCATTCTTTCTTTCACCATCAGTTAAATCGTCAAGCACCGCAACTTAGTGGCTTGCTCATTTCCTAACCCAAGCACCAGACTGTCCGCGTGTCTGAACCAAACCAAAACGATCCCACGAGAATATCCCTTATCCCCTCGCAGCGTCGCCACCGTACATCTCACAATCACGCAAGCAACAATGAGCGAGTACTGCCAAGTACAGGATGGCAGGTAAAGACTTTTTTCGTAAAGACCATCTGCGCACAAAAACGTCGGACAGATGCTCCGATCCCATTGTGTAGTGAACTACTTTTTTTACACGATCCTTTTGCATGTCTTTTAAGTTCCGCTCGGGGGATGCAGTCTTTAGACTATTTTGGTTTGATCGCGAGCGAATCGATTTGGTTCGTAAATAACTTCCGTTTCACGCTATCCAGACAAAAGATAGTTTTGGATCGGAAGATGGGTGTGTATAGTTGCGCAGCCGGCGTGTCTATTTTGAAATTTTTTAGAGATTAGTATGTACTTGTTCGCCCGAACTTTGCTCGAAGTTCTTTCTTTTTGGTAGGCAGTTAAACAGTATTTTTCAGGATAATATACCTATTTAAATAGGTAAACTTTAAACTAAATATAGAAATAAATCTAATTCATAAAAATCTCGTGTCACAGTGAGTGCGAGCGTGTGACTCGGTGTTGAGGGAGATGGTCGAGTGTTTATTTAATGTCTGACCAGTGAGATCTCGCTTCTCTGCACGTTCGAAACGGTGGTTTGGGCATACGGCGCGCGCGGGACGTTAGCCTGCCGGCCTTCCTGGCATCGGCGGCTGCATGGGGTCGTGGACCTTGTAACTGTCATTTTTTCTTTCATTTACCTTATACTTCTGATACTCGGACAGTCTGGTTGGCTCTCAACCCGGGTTCCCCGGAGCCTGAGAGGATATACACCTACAGCGTTCGGGGGACGATGTGGGAGTAAGCGAGTTTTTGATGGTCTGTTGGAGAGAGCTGTGGGTGTGGATAAGGGGAGGCTTAATGCCGTATCTAAGCCAGAGTCTGGTGCGTGGCTGCACGCGCTTCCATCCCCACATATGGGAACACTCCTTGGTGACGACTCTTTGCGGGTGGCTGTGGCGCTCCGCCTGGGCTGCGATGTTTGTGAACCTCATGTATGCATCAGCGATTCTGCGGCACGATGGTGGAGAGCAACGAGCACCACACTTTGAGTTGTTGCCGCTGTGCGGGGAGATTTCCGTGCCATCACGCCCTAAATGATATCGTCCGCCGAGTTCTGGTGTCAGCTGGCGTCTCTTGCGTGTTGGAGCCTCCAGGTCTTGGCCGATTAGATGGCAAGACCTGATGGCTTCACCCAAGTGCCCTGGCAAAAGGGAAAGTGTTTGCTCTGGGATGCCACGTGCGTCAGTACTTTTGCTTCTTCGCACCTCGGTCGCACCTCAAGGATAGAGGGAGCGGCTGCTGAGATAGCAGCCTTAAAAAAACGCGAGAAATACTCGGCCTACCCCATTTGGGCATACAGGCGTGATGTTTGTGTTGTGTGTGTGTAATTATGATTATGAACAACATATACCTACTGAAGACATTAGAACGGTGCGGTATATTTTTCAAATCAAATCCTACTTCCTATCCTATCCTACTAATATTATAAATGCAAGTCTGTTTGTTTGTTTATTTGTTTATTTGTTGATAGATAGATAGATAGATAAAAAACTTTATTCACAAACATGCCATGACAATTCTATATAAACAAACGATTCAAATTGTTACATATTTAAATTAAGTTGTCACGGCACAGCCGCGAAAAGGCGCCGACTCAGCATGTGCTGCGACATTGCTGTCACAGCGCTGATAGCAGCGCTGTTGAACCGATTTAAATGAAATTCAGTATACAGATAGTTTGAGTACCGGGGAAGGACATAGGATAGTTTTTATCCCGTTAAATTGCATAGTTCCCGCGGGATAGCGAAAAAGAATTGTACGCGGACGGAGTCGCGGGTAACAGGCTAGTTACTAAATAAAAACCTTTACGTTGTACCTAAGACCAAAATGAAATGGCATGTATATCGTAAAAACATGTATTTATTTAGGGATCCGTAGTGATACACCAAAAATATACCTCGTTGAGTTTCATGCAGGATTCTTCTCAACAGAGAACCGAACCGGTGGTAGATTTTTTGACATTCATATGTGCTTGTTATAGCCTAAATTGAATAAAGATATTTTGACTTTGACTTTGAATGCAAGGTGTTGTATTCGAATGTCTACGCTTCGGTTTCGTAGAGAAAATTATGCACACTCCATTCATGGCATTGCAAAAGATATTTTTTTCTTTTAGATGAAGGTGCTAGACTTCATTTGTTTTAGATCAGTTTGCTTTGCTAATAACATAAATTAACTTCAATTTCGGAGTCACTTTTTCAATATCAAAGCATCGTTTTTACATTTCTGATCACCTAAACATAACTGTCTTACCCTACCTACCCTACGTACGCTTTTGTAGCACTCAGAACCTTTCGCATTCCAACTCAGAATAAGCATAAACATCGAACATAACACTCCCAACATGAAAACATATCGTAACGCTCAAAACGAAATATAAAAGGTACTTTTATTGGGAAAATTCTGCGTGGCTAAGGACCCTTAAGGGTTCCAAAGGAAGGAAGGGACCCTTGCCGCAGCTGGGCGAGGTCGACGAACTTTGCACTAATTCCCGAACCATGAATAGGTATTTGTAGGTATTTGCGATTTTGGCGGCAAGTTGTTGGCGAGCCAATTAATGAGGAAGTTAGGAACAAAGGAAGGAAGGTAGGTGACAAAGCTTTGAGGCTTAGTTTGAGGGCTTGAGAGGGCTAATGCAAATTTGGAACTGGTACCGTTTTTAGCCGGTTTAAGGTTATTGGTAGGTATTATTGGATGTAAAAGTATTATCAATCGATCTTAATTTAGTTAGTTTTAAAAAATGTGTCTCTGTCCATTGGAGGACATTTATAAAATTGCCAGTGCCTAGTGGGGATTGCCGTTGTACGGCAAAAAAAAACTAGAAAACGACATATGTGAGTTGGTGGATAATGATTTAATGATGACAGCGTAAATCTATCCAATCTTAGTTTATTTAAGTGCACCTAGGTTTTCCTACTTTGTGTTGAGATTTTGTCAGGACAGTACCTAATAAAATTTCATTCAATTGCAGTTAAATAAACAAGATCCAAGCTACATAACCGCACCAAGTTTTTATTTCGTGCTATTTATTGACCGTTGAAGAATTTCGTCCTGCGGAGACGAATTTTAGTTGGTACCATTAGCCAAATAAGTGGTATAATAATTTCTAAACAAGTTCCTATCAAATGAATATGTCGCTAAAGTCGAACTTTCCAGTTGACAGATACGTCTATTGGCATTATTGTTTTATGACATGGAAACGATTATCAACTTTAGGGTGGTAGACCACATATTTGGCTGATAGTACTATCGACACAGATCACAGAACTTTCTTATGTATTTATGTCAAATGTCAGCTCAATCGAATACCACGAAGTGGCCGAAAAATGGTTAACTTTTGAAAACCACAAGAAACTTGCGAACGTTGCACGTTAAGTAATAAAAAGCTTGTAAAAAGGCACCTAAGTTAAACAGAACTTTGTTTTACTTTTGCCATTTCGATCGCCAAAACTCGGCACTTTATAATATCCAATGGACTGCGAAACGAATGAGACGTATGGTATTATTACTTATAGTATTATTATACATGTACCCACGACTTGAAAGTAAATAATAACAATAAGTTTGCGAAAATATTCCCACCGGTTCCTTTAAGATTCCGTGGCGACCCTCACGGCAGCTGCTCGTGCAGTTGCACCGACAATGCACTTTTTTTGACGGTTGCACTTTGTATTATAATTTTGACGGTTGCAGACTTGCATTGAAATGGGAGCGAGGTTGAGTTCAAATATAAATATGTATGTTCTTAGGATAGAAGGAGATTTTGGAACACGGCTCGATTTTTTAATCCCACCACGCGAAAATACTGTTAGAATGTCGTAAAAGTTTTGATGAAATATGTATGTATGTTAACTCTCTAATCTACTAATTGTATAAGAATAACGAAACACAACACAATTGCCAGACGTCGAGAGTGACGTTGAGTGCTTGGAGAGTAGAAATACTTTAACCAGTTGTCATGAAATTTCAAAATTTAACTTTTTCCCCAAAAATAAGTACTAAAACGCACAAAATCCTATTGTACAAATAAGTTTTCGGATTCCATCCCATAGCCGCTATTTGTTTAAGAGTTCCTTGCGCTTTGCACTTCATTCGCAATCAACAATTTATTTGTCAAGAAAGCTTATGGCTTCTAAAATATCTGACTTATAAAATTACAATGTTATCGTAAACTCATAGGTACCTATTAATAATGGGACGGCTTCGTGATAGCTAGTATCAGTATAGTGTCTCCGAAGAGGTCAGGGCTGGTCAGGGGGGTTCAACTGATACAAAGGGTCCCATGCATCTTGTGTCACTGGGCATTTATTTCATAAAGAGGCGAGAACCCGCCTATGAGTCATGTTTCATACAAACATGACCTATTAACTTTATTTAATTAAATCAAACCACAAAACATTATGGAAATACGGAAGCTGATATTGTTGATATTCTGTTAGATTTGGTAGCAGTACATTTTTTAATATGATAAGTGGAAAACGAGCAGGCGGATTACTTGATGGAAAGCAAACAACGCCGCCCTAGGGCATCCATAACATAAGTTGAGTTACGGATGCAAAATGAAAGTTTTAAATGTTGTATAAGAAAGATATTTATTTTATTTGATTTACTTGTCAATTAAAAATTCAAATTATAAAAAACAGATACACAAAAAGATAGAAAAGAACATACAAAACCGGCCAAGAGCGTGTCGGACACGCCCAGGATAAGGTTCCGTAGCCATTACGAAAAAATCAAGTAATATTTTTCTAAGTTCGTATTGCGTAAGTACGGAATCTTCCAACTTTAGGTATGTTTTATGCCTTAGGCTGCTATTTACTCTTAAACTACTCATGACTCTCAAGCAATCTAAGCCGCTATAATTTTCCTTGTAAATTTGATATACCAACGTTACCACTGTTCTGAATTTTCTCAAATTTTTCCACCCAACAGTTTCGCAAACAGATCACTGAATAGAAAAATCGTCTCAGCAACCCCCCAGTGGTTTTAAAAGACCTATCCAACGATACCACACACTATAAGGTTAGTCGAGAAAAAAAAATCACCCCCACTAACGTCTAAGCTAATAAAAGGGTATCCTAATTTTTTTTTTTTTTTTTTTTATTTTACTGCTTTGTCGGCGTGACTGATATGTATATTCATGCCAAATTGCAGCTTACTATACTAACGGTGTCTGAGCTTAGCAGCGGACGGACAGACAAACAGATGGACAGACATGGCGAAACTATAAGGGTTCCTAGTTGACTACGGAACGGAACCCTAAAAATGAAATGTTGTTCCCATATTTGTTTCATTTATCTTACAGTAAGCTGCCTCTGCTTCGATAAGCAGAGAGGAGTCGAATAACCAGCGCGTAATTTACAGCCAGAACTGGCAACAAAACAACTTTCTTAGGCCGCTATTTTACAAGTCCATGAAAAGGCTGGAGTCTGGAGTAGTATTAGACTTACGCATAAGAGTAAGCCGAAAAAACCGTGGTGGCCTAGTGGTTTGACCTATCGCCTCTCAAGCAGAGGGTCGTGGGTTCAAACCCCGGCTCGCACCTCTGAGTTTTTCGAAATTCATGTGCGGAGTTACATTTGAAATTTACCACGAGTTATGCGGTGAAGGAGAACATCGTGAGGAAACCTGCACAAACCTGCGAAGCAATTCAATGGTGCGTGTGAAGTTCCCAATCCGCACTGGGCCCGCGTGGGAACTATGGCCCAAGCCCTCTTGTTCTGAGAGGAGGCCTGTGCCCAGCAGTGGGACGTATATAGGCTGAATGATGATGATAAGAGTAAGTAACAGGAACGGAACAGTTAGCGTCGCAATGCGGTATGTACTCGGCAGGCATACACCTACCTACTCCTTGCCGCGAACGAACCCGTGGGTATACCTACTCCGAGTGAGTGATTTACGCATTGAAACCAATTATTAATTATGGTAGCATTTTGTTAGATTAGATTACATACAAGGTGGAAAACAATTATGGGCCCTGAAGAGAAACCTGCTTTAATCCTTCAGTTAGTTCAGTTTGCTTAGGTAAAGTAAACATTCTTTTATTTTATGAATATGAAAGGTAATATGAAATCCAGGTAATCTGAATCCAGGTAATATGAAATCCGGGTAATCCAGGTAAGATGAAAAGTTTGCGTTAGATACATTATCTCCGGGAAGGGAATCGGACCAAGTAAAATTTCAAGAAAAATCACTAGCTTTTTTTATATCATTTTAGTTTTTTTTTTTAATGAACTCCGGGTCATCGTCGTCTTCATTAAAGTATCATAGAGACAACATTTTAATTATTGGTCTCAACTTAGCGGTTAAGGTTTTGGATTTTTTCATGTGTTATTCCAGATTCTGATTCAACTGTCCACATAAAAATAATCATCCATATCCGTCCAGCCGTCTTAGTGAGAAAGGTATATGACGCACATACTTTAAGTTTTAAAGTAAAAGTCTTAAATTTCCTAATTTAAGTTTTTCTATTTATACTATTATGTAACACTGTGGAACATGACTTCTATGTATTGAGGTGGGCGTAAACAGCTGCGATATATACTAATACAGCTGCTTACGAACTTTTTGTTTTTAAATAACCATGTTTTTATTATGTTCAATAACAATCATTAAATCTTTAAATACTTACAAACCTTATATAATTATTAGGTACATATTTCATGTCTTTCCATGACTGTCCATAAGTATAGTCAGCAGAAAAAATGTATGAGCGGTTATGGTTTTTAAAATTATCAACACAGACTACTGCCAACGTAGGTAATAAGTGTTTATATTATTTTGAGTACCGCAACTGCTCATCTACTTCTGTTGCTGATTGTACGTAGATGATTCATTCACCTCCACCACAGACTTCACCATTAGCCTTGTAGTACAGTCAGTATCAAAAGTAGCTGCACACTTTCGTACCTCGTCGTTTTATAGCCACGTACTAAACGCCATGTAAGATTGCCAATGTGGTCAATGCGACAGAGTGAAAAATTGATCCGCTACTTTTGATGCTGACTGTACAAAGTTATTAATTTCGTACCTAGCGACGTGTCGCCCCGCTCAACGTGATAAATTTCCAATCATCATCATCCCAGCCTATATACGTCCCACTGCTGGGCACAGGCCTCCTCTCAGAACAAGAGGGCTTGGGCTATAGTTCCCACGCGGGCCCAGTGCGGATTGGGAACTTCACACGCACCATTGAATTGCTTCGCAGGTTTGTGCAGGTTTCCTCACGATGTTTTCCTTCACCGCAAAGCTCGTGGTAAATGTCAAATGTAATTCCGCACATGAATTTAGAAAAACTCAGAGGTGCGAGCCGGGGTTTGAACCCACGACCCTCTGTTTGAGAGGCGATAGGTCAAACCACTAGGCCACCACGACTTTTGTAAATTCCCAATAAGTATACAAAATTTTTGTGTATATTCGGTAGGTAAGAGAATAGGACGTAAACTATTTTTCATACTTCTACGCGGACGGAGTCGCGGGGAACAACTAGTGATAACATATAACGGAAAGTGAAAGAAATGGTGCGATACAAACTTCGAATTTCAGAGTGGTTCCCCAGGGCACGCTTTCAGATATCAGGATTAAAAAAACGCCTTAAGAACGTCAATCTGGTATGACCAGCGAATAAAATATGTTGTATAATTTTTTTTTGTGTCCATAAGGTTTTTATTACAGATTGAATAAAAAAACGAATGAAAACAATAGGATTTTTTACCAATTAAATTTCACATTATTGCTTAAGTATCAAATAATTCTTAATTCTTACATGAATTATTTTTTGTCACTCACAGGAGTGACAGGAGGGAACTTACATCTAAGTTTTGCGTATGGCAACACAAAATCAATCGCTGTCAAAATGGCACGTCAGCAGCAGGACGTCGACGAATTATTTGATGTTAAAAATGCTTTTTACGTTGGAAATTACCAACAAGCCATCAACGAGGCTCAAAATGTTTCTGTAAGTATTCGTCCATTAATGATTCAATGAGCTTAGACGCCATTTCTAGGCATATTCCGATAGTCAAGGTACGTTGTTATCCCACGTATGTTTTCCTTAATTTCGTTAATAATATCCCATGACACTGTCTAAAACGTAGATATTTAATATAAACCCGGAACAATTACATCAATTCATCACGTTAAACTGAATTAATCTCTAAATTTTACTTGTTATGTACGCCTAAACTAAGGTTACTCTGATCAAACATTTTTTGCTTTGACACCTCTTCCAGCCCTCTTCGCCCCTGGTAGCTCTACAGCGAGACACTTTCCTGTACCGTTCGTACATCTCACAAGGGAACTACAGGATCGTGCTGCAGGAGTTGAAATCGGCAGACCCTATGCTGCAGCCATTGAAGAGTTTAGTAGATTACCTGTCTCCGGGGGCCAACAAGTTGGCTATTGTGGCTGATATTGATGCCAGAGTAAGTTTCTATTTAGGATTGTAGGGACTTTAGCAACTATGTCAGAGATACAGGGTCTACATGGGCTCTGAACTCATGGTAGCTTGGTACTTAAATTACCAAAAGTGTGGGCATCCATGCAAATTTTAATACCAACAGGCCTATTGCGTAAACAACACGGGATCATAATCGTCATGTTATTCCAAAACGATTACATATTTGGTTGACATGAAACATTTGTTTGCATAACAGAATCTAGCAGCAGGTCTTTCTGGGGCAAGTTATGTTTCTAGTTTACTTTTAAACAGAGTTTATAGTGAACTTTTTCTTATTTGTACCTGAGGTGTCATTGTGTAATTCTGATGCAATAAATGTAAATACAAGTGGGTTCTCATTATTTATAATAAAAATTAAAATTTTCAGGTACAAAAAGGAACAGAGCTTGTGAATGAAGTGTTTCTGATTGTAGCTGCAACTATTTACTACCATGAAGAGAACTATGAAGCTGCCCTAAAGTAAGTCTTGTTAATGAAAACTGACAGTAATCATTCAGTTTTGTATGTATATGTATGATCTAAACTCTTTATTGTAGAATAGAAGAGAAACAAAATTCAATGGCGTATAGCACTTTTTTAATATGACCCTTGCATAGGGAAAAAAATTAGTGATTACCCGTGAGGCTGACACGATCACCTGGAGTGTTCAAAGCCTCAACAAAAACAGGAAAAAAAAGGAAGATGAGTTCACTGATACCATAGCCACATATTACTACACGCTATGATCTGTCTATTCATTGTTTGGTTCAATAAATGCACCTTAAGATTTGTTGCCGTTGTAGGATCCTCCATGGAGCGGAATCGCTAGAGCTGCGAGCATTCACTCTGCAGTGCCTGCTGGCTATGAACCGACCAGATCTGGCCCGCAAGCAGCTGACTTCACTACAGGAGATCGAGGATGACAGCACCCTCACTCAGCTGGCACAAGCTTGGCTAAATCTGTCTCAGGTATGTTGTCTGAGGTATTTGTTGGAATATGACCGATAATAACAGTTATGGTGAATACTCATTATCATGATCGATCAGCTAAATTTTGATTCTCTGTTATACTATATATAACTTCCATTAAGTTTAAGGGAACATTCAATGAGACAAATTAAAATGGTCTCCATGGTTGGCGCTAAATCATACTGTTTAAAACATAACTAATCTAATAAGCTAATAAATTATATGCGGTAAGAAGTGTAGAAAGTTCTTAATTTATATTGTTTCATTAAGGGGGGTTATGTTGTCTGTATGTATGTCCGTTCCTATGTCAGCTCATAATCTCAATGGCTCAACCGATTTTGATAAATCATTAGAATCATCATTCGATTCGGCTTGATGATGTCAAGTGTCACTGAGTTCATGAAATTAAATAAAAAACATAAATGTTTAGACAACCAGATGGCCTAGTGGTTAGAGAACCTGACTACGAAGCTTGAGGTCCCGGGTTCGACTCCTGTGTCAGGGCAGATATTTCTATAAAAAATACGAATGTTTGTTCTCGGGTCGTGGGTGTTTAATATGCATTTAAGTATGTATCTATCTATATAATTATATTTATCCATTGCTTAGTACCCATAACACAAGCTTTGCTAAGCTTACGTTGGGACTAGGTCAATTGGTGTGAATTGTCCCGTGATATTTATTTATTTAAATGGCGGATTTTATGCGCTTTGAGTTGGGAATCAAAATTTCTTGGTAATAAATTCATTGTTTTTCTTAAACAGTACTGGTCATGCTGTTTACATAATTTTAGTTAAACCTGTACTATGACGAACGGCAACTTAAGACTCAATATTATAATGATTACAGGGTGGACCAGGAGTGCAGGATGCGCACTACAGCATAATGGAGCTCGCGGAGCGGCTCGGCGCGCTCGGGGCGGGCCCGGCCGCCGTCGGCGCCGCTGCCGCCGCCTCCAGAGGTATGCACTCCTGTTATATCATATTGTTTACTGCTAAATGTTAATAATAATATGCAGCTTTAATTGATTCGCTTTTTCCAACGAATTCGCTCCCGTAGTAGAATAACAAATTTCGAAGTTCAGCAATTTTATTCACGCGTAAGCTCCGTCCAGAGCTAACATCGTTTATCTGGCCAATAAGACTTTACGGAAGTCCCATACCGTGGACTTTCTATCATGTAATGTAAGTATTTCGAAAAGACCCTTTCTTAACACTTCTTAAATCCTCATGGAATTATGTCTGCCATATTTCACGTGGTTTATGGCTATGTTTTGCCTGTTGGTCAATTAGCCGAATTGGCTGCAGTTCCCACGCAGGCCCAATATGGATTGGGAACTTCACACATTCTATTAATCGTACGTTTTTCTTTGCCGAAAAGCTCATGAACCATGGAGTAAAAAATAACTTTGTAAAAAGTATCTACTTAATCCCTGCAAGAATTTCACCAGCCAAATTTAACCTTTTTTAATCCACATAGCGATCAAATAACTGATATGTGCAGAATTTTATGGTGAAATCTTAGCCACTCTGTCAGTTATTATGTATGTTTTCATCACACTTGCTCGTAAACAGTGTCGTAACATGCAGGCTACCTTGGTTGCAACCCCCCAAATAAAACCCTCGACCTTAATGTGCTCGTCATGAAACCCGTGGTCGGTAAATGAGTCATTGCGCGTACTAATTTTCTTGTCATGAAGCCCAAGGGCGGTAAATGAGTGTGATACTGCATGGCGTACAGGAACGCGGCGCGCGCAGGTCGGGCACATGGTCAGGCTGGGGTAGGGCGGCGCGGAGGCTGGCGCTGCCAAGAGCGCAGTCAGCGGTATCGGCCATTTTTTAAAAAATATTAGTTTTTTTTTTACAAATATACAATTTTACTCGAAAATGTGATGAAAAACATTGTATGTCGCACGGGCGGTTCTAGAATTACGAACATCGACTCATTAAAGCCCTCAGTCTTCAACTTCGGGCTTCTAATAGACTCTCGTTCGTATTTCCTTGTTTACCGCCCTTAAGAAACAAAGTGCTATTACAGGCATGTGGGAGGAAGCCGAGCAGATGCTGAGCGAAGCACAGGCGCGGGCGCCGCAGCAGCCCGACCTGTTGTTAGGGCTCGCCGTCGCCGCGCGTCACACGCCCAAGCCGCCAGAGGTAACTACGCGACAGCTATAGTCTCCTGGTACTGCATGCGGCAGGAGGCGAGCAAATGCTGAGCGAGGCGCAGGCGCGGTCGCCGCAGCAGCCCGACCTGTTGTTGGGGCTCACTGTCGCCGCGCGGCACACTCCCAAGCCGTCAGAGGTAACGTGGATGCTGGGCCACGGAGCAGGCGCGGACGCCGCAGCAGCCAGACCTGAAGCCCTATTGTCTAACGTTTCTGACACTCGCCATCACAATCAAATGACAGTTTTTGTATGCGAAAACTGTCGTTTGATTGTGATCGCGAGTGTCAGAAACTTTACGCAATAAACCCTCTTTTGTTGGAGCTCGCACACGCCCAAGCCGCCAAACGTAACTAGGTAACGGCTATAGTCTCCTGGTATTCGGCAGATTTTAGATACAAATAAATTGGGGGAGGCATGTCCAACAGCGGACGTCCTACGGCTCAGGAATGACGATGATGATGAAATTTATGCACAAGTTTTGTCGTTTTTGAATGGCAGTCAGATTTTCATAGGTCTCTTGAAGTGTGCTTACCAGGGCATTATGACTTTACAGGTGGCGACGCGCTACATAGCACAGCTGCTGGACAGTTACCCCGAGCATCCGTTCACTAAGGACTACAACGCGAAATCCAACGAGTTCAAGCGACTCGCGGCGCAGTACCAACCCTCAGTGGCGAGCTAAACGCGAGTAGTGGTGGTAACTTTAAATTGCAGATTGTATTCATGTTTATTCATAAATCTATATTAATATTATACCTTAATATTTTTGGTATTTTATTTGTCATCACAAAGATATTTTATGTATTAAAAAGTCTAATAAAGCACTATTATGAGACCCTGGTCAAATTATATATTGAGACTATTCTAATACGGCTAGGTTACGTTGTAGAGTTCCAGACATTCCAGTCCCTAGCTTTCGACTTCTTCATCAGAGTAAAAATGATATCATTAGATTCCATTACATATCAGTCGACCTAATAAAGCGTGTAAAAGTTAAAAATACGTAAAAAACCGCATCGAAATCGGTCCATCCGTTTGCGAGCTACGGTGCCACAGACGGGTGACACTCTTTCCCGGCCCGGATAACACCAACATGGAAATACCGGCCCTGTTTTTTGTGTACACGCCCATAGAAACTGACAGGAGCTTCTATGGGACTGTACACGAAAAACAGGGTCGGTATTTCCATCCTGGTATTATCCGGGCCGGGAAAGAGTGTCACCCCACAGACATAGTAGTCAGACCGACAGATGGACTATGGCTACATTTGCTTAAATGGGAGTAGCGTAGTAAGTAAAAAACTAACACCCTCTCATCCATTTACTCCTAGTAAAAGGTATAGTCATAATCGGCGTCCAAGTCTTCGTCCTCATCCCCTGGGTGCGTGGAGTTGGCCAGCAGATGGAACTCCAGTAGCTTCTCGTCCATGTCTGTGAACTGCAGCGACAGCTCCGAGGGTTCCGTCTCTTTGACCAGGGACCAGTCCGTGGTCGACTCAGTATCGTGGGGTATTTCGCCGTTGAGACCTGAGAGTGGAGATTGTTGAAAAATTAGTATTTGTAATTAGATATTGAACTAAGAAAGTGACAATGTAATGTCGGGAGTTTTCAACTCTTCTAAATTTGTCAGAACTCAGGTTATATCGAAGTTAGTTCAGTAATGGTATGTATCTATGTCAATGTCTATTGACCCGTTATTCTGGCTCTTCTATACGAACAGCAATAAACCGTATAACAATGGTTACCATGCGGAGAAATCCTGACGGGTCCCTGCGTGTCTATTGTGGGTGGCGGGGTGTAGGCTTCCAACTCCTGGTCAGTTCTGCTCTCTTGTCCAGCTTCTCCTACCCGTTATTTTGGCTCTTCGGTATACGAAGAGCAATAAACCGAACAATAGTTACCATGCGGCGATATCTCGACGGGGCCCTGCGTGTCCACTATGGGCGGCGGGGTGTAGGCTTCCAACTCCTGGTCAGTTCTGCTCGCCTTGTCCACTTCTCCTACCGTATTTTGCTCTTCGGTATACGAAAGCAATAAAACGGACAATAGTATCATGCGGCGATATCTCGACGGGCCCTGCGTGTCCACTATGGGCGGCGGGGTGTAGGCTTCCAACTCCTGGTCAGTTCTGCTCTCCTTGTCCAGCTTCTACTACCCGTTATTTTGGCTCTTCGGTATACGAAGAGCAAACCGAACAATAGTTACCATGCGGCGATATCTCGACGGGTCCCTGCGTGTCCACTATGGGCGGCGGGGTGTAGGCTTCCAACTCCTGTGCAGTCCTGCTCTCCTTGTCCAGCTTCTCTTGCTTGCGTTGCCGGCGCCACGCTTTTTGGAGGTTGAAGCGCTCTGGGCTGCAAGGAAACAAACGTGTTCCATCTTACATATATCTTATTTTTCTAAATTATATCAAGGATCATATTATACCGAAAATACTGTGTTTCAAGAACACACTGAAATAACCAGAAACGTATTATTGAACGGCGTGTAAATGCGATTTATGTGGAAGTAGAGAAGCTGGTTTCTGCATGACAGCACATATGTGTCGCACATCTTACGCGAGTGGTAGCGGAGTTGCAAGTTCAAAGTTTTCATTAACAAACGTCATTTAAAATCACCTCACCTCAGTTTCCAACTAATAGGTACTTACTGTTCCCCGTCCTTGTACACCTTTTCCTCCAAGTTGATGATGTCGTGCCTGATGTCAGCCAACAGCAGCAGCATCAGGTCCATGGAGCCCTTGGGGCCCCGGGCGCCGCGCGGCCCCCGAGGCCCCACGTCGCCTTTGGGGCCCTCCATACCCGACGCTCCAGGAGGACCCTGAAACATTTATAATTGTAGCTAGCTTAACGTAAGTCTTCCTGGAAAGAGTTGTGCTTCATCATCATCATCATCATCTCGGTCTATACACGTCCCACTGCTGGACACAGACCTCTTATCAGAATGAGAGGGCTTGGGCCGTAGTTCCCATCCCACGCGGGCTCAATGCAGATTGGGAACTTCACGTAATTGAATTTCTTCGCAGGTGTGTGCAGGTTTCCTCAGAATGATTTTCTTCGGTAAATTTCAAATCTAATTTCGCACATAAATTCAGAAAAACTCAGAGGTGCAAGCCTGAGATTGAACTCACGACCCTCTGCTTCAGAAGCCATGGGTCAATCAAACTACTAAACTACCACAACTTCAAGATTATCCAAGAGTTGTGCCTAAGAGGCAGTGAAAGGACTTTATTTCTATTTAACAGTGGTGGCCACGTAAATTAAGAACGATTTGAAGTTCCAGATTATTTTAACTAAATCATGTCATGTGTAGTCGTGGGTCCTTCTTAGAAGTAACTAGTTACGTTATGAAATAGCCACATGAATAGAGCAAACGGGATTTAGAATAAAGAATAAAATTACTGTAATTTTTACTCAAATTTTGTTTTTATTCTCTTTAGTAACAAATTCAAATAGTAATGAAGCTGGACAAATAATTAAGAACGATTTATTGAACGGTTCGAAAGTTTTTTTATTTGAAACTTAGATTAACTAAATCACACTAACGTGAAGTTTGTACAGAAAAAAAAAGCAATGTTATACATTTTAACTAAAATTAATAGTTAGTAGCATGTCCACGGCTTTTTATTACTGCCTTACACCGGCGAGGCATTGAATCTATCAATTTTTGACTTTTCGCAAGAGAGATAGAGTTCCATTCTTCTAAGAATACGTCATACAGTTCTCTTAAATTGCCACACTGTCGATTTGAAACTTTTTCTTGACTTCGCACCAAAGATGCTCTATTGCTCTAAGATCGGGGCTGTTGGTTGGCCAATCTAAGACAGAAACTGATTGCGATGTGAGGAATTCCTTAACTGTACGTGCAGTATGCTTGGGACCATTGTCGTGCTGGAATGTCCAAATAACCGGAAGCACGCCTTCAGCATATGGTAACATTGTTTCTTCCAGTATGTTTTTGTATTGAAATTGATCCATGTTTCCTTCTATCAGCCTAACAGGTCCAACACCATGTCCAGAAAACATCCCCAAATTTTTACATTTCCCCGCCATGCTTTAAAGTTACTTTTGTGTACTTTGGGTCGGATGCTTTATTTGGAGGCCGTTTTACATATCGTTTGCCATCAGAACATACCCTATTTATTTTTGTCTCGTCAGAAAAAAGAACGTTTTTCCACTGTCTGACTGTCCAGTTTTCATATCTTCTTGCAAATGCAAGCCGGGCTTGCCTATGACACCGTTTCAACATAGGCACCTTCCTTGCTATCCTTCCGTGCAACTTTTCTTCCACCATACGCATTCGAATACTGCGTGCCGAGATTGCTGAAGGGTTGTTTTCGCCAAAATATTCTTTTCTCAACTCATTAGACCCTTTAAAAGAATTTTGTTTTGCCAAACGAACGATATTTCGATCATCTCGACGAGATGACTTTCTTTGTCTAGGTACACGCGGAACATTTGAAGTAGTTTGATACGTAGCAAAATGCTTTATGGCGTGGAAAACCATAGTTTTTGAACATTGCAGATGATCGGCTATGTGTTTATACGACCAATTCTTGTCGCGAAGTTTTAGTATTACTTTTCTTGTAGATTTATCACAACTTTTATTTTTCCTCGTTGTTTTTATATGAAGCAATCGCCTTTAAGACTTTTACGGCACTAAATGGCGCCAAAATTATTCAAATAATAACCTAAAACCACAAAGCGGCGGTCCGTTCTCTATTTAAATTTGAATAAAAAATAAACTATTCAGCGTTCTTAATTATATGACCAGCCAGTAAGTAGTAATACTAGGTTTAGATGTAATATATAAAGTTTATCTATTTATTTTTTAGCCAATTATATGTATAAATGAATTTACCGCTAGTAAGGAAAAGTTTTACGATACCGAGAGAAGTACAAAAATATACATACAGTTAGTAACACTTGTCAGTTTGAAAAAATCTTCTCTATAAAAAATCGTTCTTAATTATATGACCACAACTGTATATCTATTTGGGTCCTCTCGGATCATAAACTCGTGGAACTGATTTAAATATTTCGAATCAGGGACAGTGACACAGTAACAAGGGATTAAGCTGCTTTTGAGTTTGACGGTGCTTTTAAAACTATGATGAAATACTAACCCTTGGTCCTCTCTCGCAGCGACAGTAACCGCCCTCTAGCGGCGCGGTGGCGTCCAGAACTCGGTACGAGTATGTTCCGTCCGCAAACCTGCCGCCATCTAAACAAAAGTTGTGATTAACCATTCCTCTTATAATTTAGAAGTACGGTCAAGGAGTTTAATTCATTGGCCACCAAGCCACCATGGAACCATTTCACAGTAAACGTCATAGTGACATGGCATTAATTAACAAGGAAACTCGTAATTTCAAAGGTGGCCCATGAATTAAATTCGTTGACTGTACATATTTAGAAGTGAAGTTAAAGTTTGCTAGTTTAATTTCACACAATGTTATAGCCACAGATAACAAATCTACCGTTAGATGTGTGATCTGTGGCTATAAAATAAGAAAAGTTTGTACACACAGGTAGGTAAGACATGACATGACCCAACCGGATTTTTGAAACTATTTAGTTAGCTAACGTTTCGCTAGGTGTACAATCGAAGAAACAATCGCGTACTAAGGCAAGGCGGAACCTTTTCGCTGCAAATGTCATGTTGACATACCATACATTTGTTAAAGAAATCATCGTAAAATTGATTGTGATACTGATAAGGTTCTACTGATACGCAATTCTGATTCCTCGACTATATTTATTGCGCTTTTGATTATATTCCCATTTTTCAAACATCACTGGGCAATCATAATCATAACAGCAAAGGAGTATACCTTCTCCTTTCAGTACGGCATTGTCCATTAGCTTCTTCAAAGCGGATTGCGTAGTGTGCAGCTGGTCGCTGAGTTGCTTGACCTTTCGCGACAGCCAGGACACTGTGTCGCAGGGTGCGTAGCAGCGGGACGACGCACGGACCAGCGGCAGAGGCGCCTGCAAGTTATAATGCCCTGGTAGCTTAGTGATCAAAGACAAAAAAAACCAGATGCCGTATTGTCTAAACGCGTTGACATTCGTGGTCGAATTTACCATCTCTTTCTACCCTCGTCTTATACCGTGTGACAGAAAGAAATGATGAAAACGATTGTGATTCCACGTGCGTTGACAATAAGGTCTCTGTATACCTAGGTAAGGCGCACGCAACAGCAGCGGATAGAATAAGACTGAATAAGTAATAAACAGTACAACTTACGGAAGTTTTACTCCCTCGCAAAATGTGTCTAGGCATCAGAAACATGTCTATCTATGCTTCTCTGTTTATCACATAACTCGTATTCATTCTCATGCGATAGGTACTAGCTTAGCTAGCTAGCTAGGGGTGCTAAGCTTGTGAAAGAACGTGACGTCTTGTCATCAAAATTGAAGCCAACACACATCAAGCAGATATTCCAGCATAAACTCTACTGACTGTACTGTAAGTTATGATATGATATCCTAGTACCGGTCGCGGCATGACGATGGGCTGCGCGCAGATGCGGCCGTCGCTGTCCAGAACGTGCGTCGGCGGGCACTCGCAGTGGAACCCTCCCGGGTCGTTCACGCAGCGGTGGGAACAGCCGCCGTTGTTGGTCGCACACTCGTCCACGTCTACAAACAAGATGGGTTTGTCACAAAACACCACCAACAAATTTTCCGTCAGCGGTTGATGAGACAGAATAGAATAGTGACGAACTGTGTCATAATTTGCACCGGCCACGATTAACTTCGACAACATACACGCCATCATCCATTGCTTATAGGTGGATGCAGGCCGCTTCCAAAGCAAGTGGAGGTAATTATAAGTGGGAGGCCTATGTCCAACAGTGGGCATTCTATGGCTGATATGATTGATGACGATGATAAATTATCATCCCCCCATTACCCTGTATGCAATAGTAGTGGCCTATTTATGTAGAGGTACCAGGGCAACATACTCACCCTGGCAGTAAGGCTGCGTCTTACGCCGGTACTGTTCCTCATGGAACCGGTACCCGGCGTGGCAGGAGCACCAGACGCGCTCGCCCCGCACCTCACAGGCCTGCTCGCACAGACCCAGGCTGCACGGCTCTACGGACTTAGGGACGCAACTGGAAAAGGCAAAGGGTGTAATGACAAGTCTGCAGTCAAACTGTATATTATGCAATGCAGGCGTGTCCGCTACCAGATTCCAGCGGCTTGGTTAACGTTAGAAACTCTTAACGGTAACTATAAATAAAACTATAAACAACAATAAAGAGATTACAGCTATACTACTCGTACAGTACAATTCTTATTCTTTACCCTTTTTCTGCAAATTAATGTTATCTTATCTTATCTTACTTATTCTCGATCAGAATGGCCAGGCTCACTTTTGTATAATAGAATATTAACAAAAAATTACAACGTGTTATGTTTGAACTTTTGTAAAAATTGACAGATGGCATGTTAAGGTACTGAAGTGTAATAGTACATTATGATACAAGTGTGCTATGTTGGTCATTACACTCGAGTCGGTTTTTAAGCCTGAGCCGAAGGCGAAGGCTTAATGGAGACGAAAAGTGTAATGACCAATGCTCACGTGTTTCATACGACGTTTTTCAACACACTTGCGAGGAAAAGTAAATAAAAGTTCACATTTATTTAAAAACTTTAATTATTGAAACAGTTATTAAAAGTACAATTATTGAAATGATATGCTACCGCCTTATGAGGCATTTGTACTGTATGTTTAATTGTATTATTAATTATTTCATTGCTTTGTTCTTGGGTATTTGTAAATGTCGGTGATAATGCAACATTCTGAAAGGAGGTAGAAGAACATTGCGTTTCATCATTAGCAAACGTATGAAATCCCAAATCATCATTGGCATATGAGGTGGAAGGACGCGGTTCAGGGCAGAACTTCTTGGATTGTGGCTCCAAATGGATTGCTTGTGTTATTTTGGCACTTATGTCGGCTTTATTTTGGATGGAGTCCTCAATATATGACTCGGCGACATTATTAGATCGCCATCCCCCATGGCGTTTTAAAGTCAATATATCGGCTCCTGAATTAGCCAGCAATGTAGCTGAAGTCCGCCTAAAACTGTGTCCGGTGTAAGCGTCAGCCTGTGGTAAGCCTAAAAACTTGGCAATTTCTCTAGGCATCGATCCAAATTTGTTCACTCCGATAGGCTGACTCGTGCATTTGCCGTTTTGAAAATTTTGGAAGAACCGGTCAGATTTTCCTTTTGTTGAACGTAAACTTTCATATTTTTTCACTATTTCATAAAATGGTCCGTGAATAGTAAATGACCGAGGAATTTTATTTTAGTGTTCGGAATTTTGACAAGTAGCATCTCTCCGTGATTCTCTATATCTTTTGTCGTAATGTTGTTTAATTCCTGACGCCTACAGGCACCAGTAATTCCGAATATTAATGCGACCTGAAAATAAATAAAATCATAATTAAGTTATAATAATCGTACTTAGTTCCTATTATATCAACACTCACAATACCGCCTACAAATATTATAATAATGAATACAAAACTAAATAGTGGAACTGACCTTTGTCGCTAGATATTGATTATCCGGTGCTTCTTTAATGAACTTCTCCACTTCATTAGGTGTTAAAACCTTGGATTTTCGACTGTAAAAGCCGTCTGAACGTCTTTTCAAGAATGCAGTTAGATTGGTGTACGCTTTGATGTCAATTGCATTTTTATTCTGCACGGTACTCTTCAACATAGAATATATACACCAAAGCGAACTAGGTTTATACCTCTTCGCCAGTTCACTAAAGTAAGCCATGAACACGTTTTCTGAGAAAGAGCTTGCATTTTTGCTATTTTTCCATTGAATGAAATTTGCGTAGGCTTGCATGTATTTATCTTTTGATTTTGAGGGCAAAAGACTATCACTCGCATTTTGCGCTTCAACTATGATATCTGGCGGCGTACACTCGATAAGTAATTCTTCGTTATCTAAATTCGACATTTTACAAAACAACACTAACGAAATGCAATACTGTGAATAAACTTAACAAACAGAAACCCATTTAAAAGATGGCGGCCGTAATTTTTTTTTTTCGCGCGCTCAGCGCTGCATGCGCGCGCAAGTCTGAGATAAGGGCACCGGCAAAGTAGCTAATCAGCCACATATTTATAAATTTTGAAATTGGGTATTTATAGTTAAAAATACACCGTCAAATTATAAATACCAACAAGCTAACAAGCAGTTTCATGAAATTCTTTAATTATTTATCACATTTTGAATTGAATTTTATATTTACGCAAATAACTACTTAGCTGTTTTCGAAACATTAATACTTCTTGCTAATATTTAAAAAGATATGTAATGAAAAGGCACTAGTGCGATAATGTAATGTAAAAGGCACGGCATGGGTAATATTCTGCATTATCAGTGTAAATACGCTGTAATAAGACCTACTTTACGAGCAGGTGTGTTGAAAAGATATCTTTAATCTCGGCTGTACCCTCCTAGTACCCTCATTCGTTAGTCAAAATTAACATTACGATATTTTGTAAGGAAGTTCCTCCGATGGAAACAAACAAAGACAAGTAGGCCGCCAGGATTTGCATCGCAATGCACGCTGCACGGACTGCATACGAAGCAGCAAATGCGTCATAAAGACTAATTACACAGTTATACTCCAGTCGAAGTCCTTAGACAATGTCAAAAACAGGATTTCATTTTTTTTTATTTGACTGGATGGCAAACGAGCAAGTGGGTCTCCTGATGGTAAGAGATCACCACCGCCCATAAACATGCGTTGCCAACCTAGAGGCCTAAGATGGGATACCTCAAGTGCCAGTAATTTCACCGGCTGTCTTACTCTCCACGCCGAAACACAACAGTGCAAGCACTGCTGCTTCACGGCAGGATTAGTGAGCAAGATGGTGGTAGCAATCCGGACGGACCTTGCACAAGGTCCTACCACCTGCAAAACAATTCATCCAACAATTTTCTTAATCTTTAATTATCTTATACTCGTACATATGTAGTATTAGTTCGTTTATCGCTAACCCGCGGGAACTATGCAGTTTTCCGGGATAAAAACTATCCTCTGTCCTTCCCCGGGACTCCAACTATCTGTATACCAAATTTCATCTAAATCGGTTCAGCAGTTTAGACGTGAAGATTTACATTACATTTTCTCATCATCACCATCCATCGAGCCGCAGGTGAGTCTCAGTAGCGCAGTCTACTGCACTCATGTCGGCCCCGTCCACGCAGCAGCCGGTGTTTGGAGCAGGTGATCAGGAAGCCGCGACCGAAGAGCTTTTAGTCAGGAATTACCCTGTTCCCGGTGACTCCTAGTGCCTGCTAGCTTGTTGAAGCAATGGCCAGGCTATATAGCACGGAACAGATGGCCGTTGGGGCCGGAAAGTTCTCGAGTAGAGACCGCGAATCGGCAAGCACAGGGTAGGACGTCCACCAAGTAGATGCACTGGTTAAAGCCGCTGGTTCAGGTTGCATGCAGACCACTTCCAGGCGAAGCAACTGAAGGTCTATATCCCTATATCCAAGAGTAGACCTCCTACGACTGATATAATGACAATGGTGCCTCCTGTGGCCTTACCGTCCAGCGATGTGCAGGTGGGTATCACAGCAGCGCAATCTGATGCACTCGATGTCGGCCCCGTCCACGTGGCACGTGTCGCGCGCCCGCAGCAGCCGGTCTGTGGGGCAGGCGGCCGTCAGGTCCTCCCTGGAACACGCGGCAGCAGGGTCAGACGCGTGCATCATACACAGAGTAACAAAACAAAAACTGGTCTAGTGCATCACCCGCAAATTCATCAGTCTGTAGGTACTTTAGGTACCCGTGATTATGGAGCTGGTAGAAATATCGAAATAAATATAGAAACTGGGGTGTATGTCTAAATACGATCTGTGTTCTAATTAATTGATTCTGTTAAAGGACCCACCCGGTACATGCGTCGCAGCGGAGAAGCAGGTACCTTAATTAGTGTAATTAATTTATGAAAATTTGATAGTAGTAGCTTACGCGGCTGTTTCACTAAACAAGCACGTTTTTGCTAGTTCTGCTATAATTTCTGACACAGTTGTTATCAAAATTTGTGATCCGCCTCGCTTCCGAACCAGAGACGCCAAGGGCATCATAAACAAGAGGTGTCAGCTGTAAATGTGTCACTGACAAAGGGCCGTCTTATCGCGGTGATGTCATCGATTAACCGGCGCTCGCAGCTTTTACAATTATTTACAACAGTGACCCAAAACGAGTGTGGACTTTATTGCTCGTAATTCTTCGCTTCTGTTTTTTACGGAGAGCGGTTGAGTGGAACAAACGCTTCAATCTAGCTGATTTTCAGAAACGCGTGGATATATGAAGCTCAAATTAATGTTAAAACTCAGCAGCAGTGAAAAAAAATCAAACTTCTAATTCAACACAATCAAAAGATACAGTCAGTAAAAAAGGTGTTTCCATACAAATTGTCCGGAATCAAAACTTAACAATTAAGTCATCATCGTATCAGCCGTAGGACGTCCACTGTTAGACATAGGCCTCCCCCAAAGACCTTCACTGCTTCGCTTGGAAGCGGCCTGCATCCACCGTGCACCGTGAACCCGCGTTAGAGATATCTCCATCCATCCGTCATCGTCCATCTCGTTGGTGGTCGTCCTATGCTGCGCTTGCCGATCCGCAGTCTCCTTTCGAGAACTTTTCGGCCCAAAGAGCCGTGGTTTTCCCTGGTATATGGCCGGCCCATTCCCACTTCAACGACATTGTCACATCCAACTATCCATACTAATATTATAAATGCGAAAGTGTGTGTGTTTGTATGTTTGTCCGTCTTACACGTCGAAACGGAGCGACGGATCGACGTGATTTTTGGCATAAAGATAGTTTATGGGCCCGAGAGTGACATAGGCTGCTTTTTACCCCGGAAAAATGCAGCAGGGCTACACGAAACTCGAAACTCGAAGTTCGTATCGTGCGGTCCCTCTGACACTTATACTATTTAATACGAGAGCGAAAAGGACCGCACGACACGAACTTCGAGTTTCGTAGTAGCCCTGCAGTTCCCGAGGGAACAGTTCGCGATAAACGAATTCCACGCGGGCGAGGCCGCGGGCAAAAGCTAGTAAGTTATAATTTTGAGTGAGTTATAAATATAATCGTATTTATTCAATTTAACTTCTGAATGGAACTTAGTTACTTTTGACGAAAAAAAAAGCGGGATTGATTTAAGTTATTAGCTCATGTAACGCCTATATCTAATAATATCTAAACGTCTATAAACGTCTAATAATATCCGCAAGCATCATCTCACGCAAAGCGAGACGCGATCTAATATCCATCTCTCATCCCGTATTATAGTTTCCAAGAAGCAGCTGCGAAGGGACTTCGCACTATTTATATCAGTAGTGGTGTATGTTGCAACGGGCCCATGGTGCATTGTACTTGTTCGCCGGCAGTCGTTGAACCCTGCACTCGCAGTTTTAAGCACGATTGTGACTTTTTTGGTCAAAACAATGTGTGTGCGTCATTTTCGAGCGTTTATTCCGTGTGATTATCCTGGGCACATTTTTGTTGACATGGTAAAAGGTCCTGTTACAGTTTCTAAGTTATCTACTCGTAGTAGAAATACAGGACGTTTAAAAAATAAGTCGCAGCAAATATGTAACAATTACCTAGCAAGGACATAATGTTCAGTTACATGCTTTTGGTATATTTAGTAATAGTTCCTGTTTTTTTTAAAACGTTTTTCAATTAAAAATCTCGTCAAGATTGTTTACCCTTTTTCTAATGCTAAAAAAATGAAATATAGACAAAAATACAATGGATGGTCAACAATGGACTAATGAATGTCAAAAAATCTACCACCGGTTTAACACAACAACAGTGCATCGGTCAACTAACTTCGACCTTTGGTGATGAAGCCCCATCCAAAACAATTGTCTATCACGGCTTTGTGACAATCGTGGACGTCATGCTCTCGGAGGAATTCAAAGAAGGACGCCTGAAATGAAATCCGTTGTTGTTCCACGATATATCGATGCTGTGCAGAAACTAACAATGCAAGATCGTCATGTTACATATCGCGAAATAGAGACATACCTTCTTCGATAAATCCCTCACAATTTTACAAATAAACAAAACGAGGTTCGCGTTGAATGATGCAAGAAATTTTTGAAAAAATACAAACACGGCGAGTCAAAAGCGGTTTGCGGTATCTACAGAGGTAGTGAATCTAGGATTTAAAAATAAGTAGGGCGGGTGTTTCAAAATGATCCGAACCCAACCAAAGTAACTCGTGCAAAAAGCATATTGAAACAAATGGTGGCCTGTTTTTGGTATAAATGTTAATGTAGCTATGTATAGTACCACTACAGAAACGTAAAACAGTTGATTCTGAGTGGCACACGACCATTTAAAGGAATCTTTTGAAGAAATACGGAAAGATATCCAGAACAGAAATGATGACAATCATGACAATGCCAGTTATCATACTTACACCAGGCGAAAACAGTCAGTTTTTGGAAGCTGAGAAGTTCGAATTAACGGCTCGTCCGCCGTGCAGCCCTGATTTGGCAGCCCATGACTTTTATTAATTTATTTTCAAGTGTAGCTAAGTGGACAAGGGCACAGAGAAAGAATCCGGCCATCATCCTTCTTTCCACGAGCTTGAACTTTTATTGGCCTTCAAAAACATTTAAGTACCTAAAAATAAGAAACCCGGCCAAGAGCGTGTCGGACACGCCCAAAATAGGGTTCCGTAGCCATTACGAAAAAATTAAGTAATATTTTTCTAAGGATTTCGTATTTTATACGGAATAGTAAAACTACTAATAATTCTCAAGCAAACTTAGCCGTTATAGTTTTCCTTGCAAGTTTGATATACCTACTTACTACCATCCTGAATTTTTTCAAATTTTTCCACCCTCCTGTTTAGATTTTAGGGGGGGGGGGACGCTCGATATTAATGAAAATTTGCACTTTAAAGTTGAATATTTCGCAAAAAAATCAATGAATCGAAAAATCGTCTTAGCAAACACCTGATGGTTTTACAAGACCTATCCAACGATACCCCACACTAGGGTTGAAAAAAAAAATCACCCCACTTTACGTCTATGCTTGTATTAAGTACTTATTCTGTGGTCTATGGGAGGTACCCTAAAAAAATATTTTTTTTAATTGTACCATTTTGTCGGCATAGTTTACATATATATCCGTGGAAAATTACAGCTTCCTAGCATTGATAGTCCCTGAGCAAAGCCGCAGACGGACGGACAGACAGACAGACAGACATGGCGAAACTATAAGGGTTCCGTTTTTGCCATTTTTGCTCCGGAACCCTATTAAAATCGGTCCACCCGTTTAAGAGTTACGGTGCCACAGACAGACGCACAGACACAGACACTCAGATGCTAAATCACCGAATGTTCGGCAATGTGGTACTCGAACTTTTTAGCCATGTAGAATTTGAGTGTTAAATGTGTTATTTTTATGAGGTACAATTGAATGTTAACTTATAGCTAAACTTTTAATATAGGATTTTATAAACGTAATTAAATGAGTACAAATAAATATTAAGTTAATACTCGTATTTTATTAGGATCATCATCATCATCCCAGCCCATTTACGTCCCACTGCTGGGCCTCCTCTCAGTATGAGAGGGCTTGGGCCGTAGTTAGTTAGTTTATTAGGATAATAAGGTTTAAATAACTACCTACTTATAATTATGTACTTTGTCGTTTTACAGCAACGTACTTAACACCATACAAATTTGACGAATGTGTTAAAACGACAAAGTCGAAAAGTGATCGCAGACTACCCGTAGTTTATTAGAGGCACTAAAACAATACCCTCCTTTTTGGGTAGCTGGGTAAAAAGTATCCTATATTTTTGTACCGCGTGACAGTTGGTAATAAATAACTGATATTTAATTAGAGAAAAGTACATTATACGGCTTAGGGAGCGAGAAAAAGCACAGTGTAAGAAAGACTGGACATCGGCTTCGTTCGTTTCTACCCTTAGTGTAAGTTTTCGGTTACAAAATACGTCTCGATCGCGTTCGCGTTAAAATCTCAATTTGTATGGAAACACGAACAGTACCCTTAGTGTAAGTTTTCGGTTACAAAATACGTCCTGATCGCGTTCGCGTTAAAATCTTAATTTATATGGAAACACGAACAGCGCCTCTAGCGGAACGTTTGCGATGTTCGTGTTTCCATACAAATTGAGATTTTAACGCGAACGCGATCGAGACGTATTTTATAACCGAAAACTTACACTAAGGGCACAGCGCCTCTAGCGGAACGTTTGCTATGATGGTATTTGTTAGTTTATATTTTAGTTTTTATTTAGTTATTAGGAACGCGTAAGTAGAGGTAACAAGCCGAAATGACCCAGGCCTGCTAGGTACCTCTTGTCTTGTAGCAGTGAAACAAATCAAACTTCTAACTCAACGCAATCAGAAGATACGTCACATACAAATGCGTTTCTTCAATAAAATTCAACTTCAGTTGTTCTAGAAAGAAACTTGAAATTTTGTATGAAGGTAAACTAAATGCGGATGTGCGGAATTACATTTGAAATTTACCACGAGCTTTGCGGTGAAGGAAAACATCGTGAGGAAACTGCACAAACCTGCGAAGCAATTCAATGGTGCGTGTGAAGTTCCCAATTCGCACTGGGCCCGCGTGGGAACTATAGCCCAAGCCCTCTTGTTCTGAGAGGAGGCCTGTGCCCAGCAGTGGGACGTATATAGGCTGGGATGATGATGATGATAAAACTAAAAAATCAATCAAATAAACAACACAATAGCTCAATCAAAACAATAGCTCTGTACAATTTTAATACGAGATATTTAAAAATATAACTTTTAAAAGTGAAAAGTGATCGTGGTGTATCAAATAAATCAATAAAATTAAAAAAGAAAAACAATTTTATAATCATGCATAAAAAATAAAAAGTACATAGAAAGCGAATAATTGTTTCCACTGTTGCTATTTCATTTTCTCGCAATCTAAGTGAAAAGCAGAGTGTAAAACTCGAGCATTAAACCCATTTTCCCCTCGACGTGTCTATCCTGGCTATATGAACGTTTTGGGTAAAATGGCTCGTTTTATGCCCTCGTTGTACAATCTACTATTTTTGCCTGCCTGTCTATATCAGTAACTGTCTAAATGACCCCCACCCAGCGTATTGCGTACATTTTGTTCTGCTAACACTAGACATTCACACGGAATCCTCGGCGCGCGAGTGCTACTCGCATTTGGCCGGTTTTTTTATTAATCGCAAAGTAAATATAGAAATATTTTTCATCTACTAACAGATTATGTTCGGTTTGTTATATTTTTATTATAGGTACTAGGTACCACTCTCCTTCCCTCCACTTTTTTAGTTTTACCTACCTTCCAAAAACTTAAAAACAAACACTGGGATCACAGAAATCACTCACACGTCAATAGCATCGTCTTGGTATCCGTCTTCGGCATAATACCCTTCTTGGTGACAATGTACCAGGCTGATATGACAGAGGAGGAGCATGAGGCATGCCGCGGAACGGAGCGGCGCGCGCATCGCGACTGTTGCGTGCCGATGCGCTCGTGCACTGATGTTCAAACTGTTCGAACTTCACGGGGTGCGAGCGGGAGGCAATTAATTGGTCAGATGCGCTCCTGTTGCGTCATGCGTCGCAGCTAAACTATTAAAGGGTGTACTGCCTTTTCGGCGAAATATGTTCGCCAAATTTCATTTAGCAACCAATCTTTCGCCAAAGTTTCATTTGGCAAACAATTCGTTGGCATAACTTTACTCCGCATTTTTCTTATTACGCAACAATTTTATATTGCAAAATTTTACTTCATCACACTTTTATGTGCTAAATAATTATGTAGCAAATGATTGGCTAAGGCGAATAACAAATTGTCAAATAACATTTGGCCAATTTTTATATTGCAAAGTTTTACTTTAAAATTTGTGCGAGCGAGCGAAGCGAGCGAGCAAGACGGCTCGGAGCAGAAGCGACTTGGATAGTTTAGGTTCAGAAGGCTAAGGCCTTAGCCTTCGATGTTAGGTTTTTTTTTATAGCAGCCAGGATAACTGCCACTAGGAAAGTAGGTTGTATGCCATTCAATATGTTGCTAAGTTAAGGTATGCCAATCAATACGTTTGACCAAAACATAAACGACATCTTAAAAAAATCCCAGGTAATAATTTGCATAATAATAATTTATCAAATGATTAGTTGGGAAATGATATCAGTGCGAAATGTTGAGTTGGGAAATAACATTTCGCCTAAATAAAAATATGGGATAAATAGTTTGGGAGCTAATAATTTGCTAAATAATTTTCGCCGAATCATTAGTAAACCCTATTAAAGATTAAATAATAATTGTGTACAATTAAAAACAAATGGGCAGGCCATATTATAGTACGTAGAACAGATGGTCGTTGGGGCCGAAAAGTTCTCGAATGCAGACTGCGGATCGGTAAGCGCACCGTAGAACGTCCACGTACGAGATTAACGGATGACCAGCGCTACAAAACTCGAAAATCGAAGTTCGTACCGTGCCGTCCCGCTGATACTTATATTATTTAATACGAGTGTGAGAGGGACGGTACGATATGAACTTCGATTTTCCAATTTCGTAGTAGCCCTGCTGGTGGAAGTCGTACGTTCGCAGTGGATGCAGGCCGCTTCCAACTTCCAATCGAAGCAACTGGAGATTTACAGGGTGGCCTATGTCCAACAGTGGACGTCCTATGGTTGATTTCAACAATTATATTATTATACTAAAACGTGGGTTCCTGAATGGAACTACCAATGAAATTACTTATGTGTTTTGAGACTGTCAAAAAGTCAGATTTTAACCAAAATTATTCGTTTTCTTCTATCAATCTCTACGGTAGGCAGTTTATAACATTTAACTGCTTTAATTAACCCCCGACGCCAAAAGTGGGGTGTTATAAAATTGACGCCAATGTCTGTCTGCCTGTCTATCAGTGGCATCGTAACTCAAATGGATGTACCGATTTCGATACAGTTTCCTATTACGTAAAATCGCACTTCCTTGCGGTTCTTAGCTATATTTGATAAAATTCGGTTCAGTCGTTTCTGAGATATTGATCTTTGAAATAACAGGCATATTCAACTTTTCTGTTATTTAGATTACTTATGAGCAAATCATATCAATAAAGACTTGGCACTTCTACAACAGCATATCTTTGTTGGGATTATTCTTTTCAAAACAGTGAACAGTCAACATTTGCTCTGATGATCGAAGCAGGCGTGCGCGCGCAATAAAATCGAATCTGAGGCGTTCATTCATCGAACAACCCGTTCACTCATTCACATTATGTTAGTGCACTCAATTGATTTGCTAATACAATAAGTCTTAATACTAGCGCCTTTTTGTTTGAAAACAAAGAAAGCTGGTATCTTTGTGTTATGCAATTTATGTAATACTCGTTACTAGCTTTGCCCGCGACTTTGTCCGCGTGGAATTCGGTTATTGCACGCTGTTCCCTCGGGAACTGCGTTTTTCCGGGATAAATAATAAATAATAATAATAAATTTATTTATTCCTCCACCACAAAAGTAGACACAGTAATTAAATTAAAAGTAGGTACATGTTTTCTTATAAATATATAAAAAGTCGCCTATGTCACTCTCTGACCTATACAAACTATCTCTATGCCAAAATCACGTCGATCCGTCGCTCCGTTTCGACGTGAAAGACAAACATAGAAACACACTTTCGCATTTTTAATATTCGTATGGATTTTGTACATGATATCGACTGAAACGTCAACGAAAGTTAAGTAACTGTTATTGTGATTACAAATAACGCGTAAGAAAATAAATTTAGTGCATACACTACAAATCATGTTATCTAGTACGGTCAACGACTTTGATTCATGTCATGAGGCACCATGGAACCTTTTCAAAGGAAAAGTCTTTACGTTCCCTGTTAATTAATGCGATGTTACTATGCCATTTACTGTGAAATAGTTCCATGGTGAGTCATGAATAAAAGTCTTTGACCGTAGCTATAACATACCACGGCTACCAACCAAGCTAACTTGCACTCCCCAAGAGATACCTTCTCAGCTTTTAAATAAAGTGGGTGGGCATTTTTACTTTAAATGGTGCTATTTTTTTTCTTTTTCTAACCTAATCCTGGGTTGTCCTTACTTAAAATCACGAGCACTATTGATTTTAAACTGACCCATATAAACTGTATGAAAAAAAGTCACAAATATGACAAAAAAATTAGGGTCACTGAGTAAGGAGAACCAAGAATACCTTTTTATCGCCATTTAAAGTAAAAATGCCCAAGTACAGTCGAGGAAACTTAATTGCGTACCGGGATGGAACTTTTTCATAATCAAGTTCGCTACGATTTCTTTGGCAGATGTATGCGATGTCGACATGATGTGACATGATGTCAGTAACGGTTCTCTGCCTTTTTCCAACTCACGATTCCCAAATGTTTCATTTGCCAAACTGCTTCATTTTCCCAACTCACGATTTTTTATGAAAACGTTTTTTTTTCGGAATTTTCATAAAACAAAGTACCTAAACAAACCTAACCTACTGTGTTCTATAAAACCATAAGAAAATACAATGAGTTTTTTTTTGTTTTGGAGACAATCGTGAGTTGGGAAATGATACAGTTTGGCAAATGAAACATTTGGGAATCGTGAGCTGGGGAAAGGAAGAATACTGTTAGTAACACAAAGGTTTTCAGTTTTTTTGACTAGTTATTATAGTGGGTGATTATCTCAGCGAGAAAATTTTGGCGGCAGAGCTGATAATTTATGGTGTGGACTAATTGGTTTAGAGGTTTAATTTTTTTCTAAAAAGAAAACACAAATTTTATCTAAGCCAAATTGCAAAGTTTTATAAAAGTCATTAATTGTTATTAAAAATATTTTTTTCATTCAAAATCATAATTTTGGTGTGGCGTCCAGTATCCGTTGTTCTTGATGAATGTCTATGATTAGAACCATAACATCCATTTATTTAAAATAAAAATGCATTGTATTTTATTCTTCAAATACTTCAAGTATCTTATAAGAATATATAAATAAATATTAAGTACATGAATTTATATACTCAAAACTAGGCACTAAAAGTTGTCCATGTGAAATGGCAATTTTGTGGTAAATATTGAAGATGTTTTTTGTGGTCGAACGAAACGCAATAAGACCAACAAACGTGTGTTAACCTGTGCGTTTAGTTCCGCTCCTGCACTGAGCGATGACACACGTGCCATATTTGCTGGATCTGTCGCCAAGCACGTAAGTATCTAATTTTGTGTGTTTAAAATACTTTTTAATGCAATTTTGGTGGTGTATGTAACTAATGACTTAGCAATACTTGTTTTTTGTATGAAGTATATGCGAGGCATGTTAAAAAGTCCTTTTTAAAATATTAAGTTAAATTGGAAGTGAATGATACGGTTTTTTTTTAATTCATTTTTTTTATGCACTTTTCTAAATTTTGGTGGATCAATTTTGGTGGTTTTTGGTGGTAATTTGAAGCCCATCCACATAATTAAAATTCAATTTTTAAGCCTTTTACATTTAAACTTTGCATTTACATTTATTGACTCATGCACTTATTTCAAGTTATAAACACTTAGATACCTACTTTACTATAAAACTAAATTATAAAATATCACTATTTGTAATAATACCTCGTTGAGTTTCTTGCCGGATTCTTCTCAGCAGAGGTTTTTCCGAAAGGTGGTAGATTTTTTTGACATTCATAAGTGCTTGTTATAGCCTAAATTGAATAAAGATATTTTGACTTTGACGTTTGACTTTGAAAACTTAATTTATTTTTTAAGAATGGCTAACCGAAGAAAAAACAATCAAGAGAAGAAGTCCTCGAAAAGAATAGTACATTGTGTCTTAAGGGCGATAAACAAGGAATACGAACGAGAGTCTATTAGAGGCCCCGAAGTCGAAGACTGAGCTTTAGTTAGTCGATGTTCGTAATTCTAGTACCGCCCGTGCGACATACAATGTTTTTCATCACATTTGCGAGTAAAATTGTATATTTGTAAAGAAAAACTAATATTTTTTTTAAAAATTGCCGATACCGCTGACTACGCTCTTGGCAGAGCTAACCTCCGCGCCGCCCTCCCCCCAGCCTGACAGCATGCGCCCGACGTGCTCCTGCACGCCAGCACGACCAGCACGCCCATGCAGTATCACACTCATTTACCGACCGCGGCTTCATGACAAGAAAAATTAGTACGGGCAATGACTCATTTACGACCACGGTTTTCATGACAAGCACATTAAGGTCGAGGGTTTTATTTGGGGGTGCAACCATGGTAGCCTGCATGTTACGACACTGTTTCAGAGCAAGTGTGATGAAAATATAATTGCATTATCATCGACTTCGGGCTTCTAATAGACTTCGTTCGTAATTCCTTATTTACCGCCCTTAAGACACAATGTACTATTTTGTTACTACGAGTTAAACATTGTATTTTCGTAGAGATTTTGGTACAATTAAAACGATTAATAAAACATTTATTTTATTTTTATATCCAGCAGACAATTTGATCAAGAAAAATATTTTTTTACCTTGAATCAAGAGCTTGACAAGTACATCTAATTTTGGTGTAGATGTGCAATTTTGGTGGCCAATATATCTAATTTTGGTGGGTACAAGCAATTTTGGTGGTAATCAAATTACTAAAATCATAATATCTCTAAAACTACTATGTATAATGAAGGGCCATTAGACACAATATTTTATTATGACTGTAACGTATTGTTGATATAATTTTGACTCGGACAACAAAAATAAAAAAGCCACCAAAATTAGGTAATTTCAAGCTTGTTGAAATTCACCCAGGTGCATATTTTACTAGTTATTTCTTTTAGAGACCCCTACACTAGCGTCTTTCAAGCGTCGTCGTCGTTCCAGCGTCTGCGCAGCATCGACGCGACGTCAACGCCGCGGCGACGCGACGCCAGCGCTGGCCGGCTGCCGAACGCCGGGCTTACGCAACGTTTTTTTGCGAACAAGTACACTGATTCGTCGACGCTGCGCGCGCGGACGCTGGCACGACGACGACGCTCGAAAGACGCTAGTGTGGGAGGTCTTTAAATACACTCTTGATATTAACGGTACTTGATATTAGAGCTAAACGTGTAACAAGTTTCAAAACTTAATGAGCCATTGAAAGTACTCGTAGGTTTAAATGAGTTCCACGATTAAATTACTTTCGCACAATTTTCTATCCGCCCAACTCGTCCTGCCACGCAAAGTTTGGGCGGCACTGTGCTAGGCGGCGCCGAAAATAGCCGATAGTTTGCAGTGTAGAGTATTTGGGGGACGCGTGAGGGTGACCGTGGTTTGACATCTTCGTGGATAGTACTACCAGGCGTGCCTCGGGTCAATTCCAGGATAGGCAGCGCCTTGAGTGAGGGGGGTAGTAATAAGTAGTTAAGTTGAAGTTTTGCAGGTGGTAGGACCTTGTGCAAGGTCCGCCCGGATTGCTACCACCATCTTGCTCGCTAATCCTGCCGTGAAACAGCAGTGCTTGCACTGTTGTGTTTCAGCGTGTAGAGTAAGATAGCCGGTGAAATTACTGGCACTTGAGGTATCACATCTTAGGCCTTTAGGTTGGCTATGCATCTGCAATCCCCCTGGTGTTGCAGGTGTCTATGGGCGGTGGTGATCTCTTATCACCAGGAGACCCACTTGCTCGTTTCCCATCCAGTTGAATAAAAAAAAAAAGTTGGCGCCCTGCAGTACCTGTCATCCCGGGCAGCAGACCCGGTAAAACCGTCCCCCTCCCCCCTGCCAGGCCGGCGCTGCATCAGCAGCTGAAGTGCGGCTAGCATGGGGCCAACAAAAAATTACAGCATTACTTGGAGTCTCAATGAGCTAAAATTGTTAAATTTTAAACGCCTGTGAAAACCACATAAGTAATAATAAGAGGAACAGAAGTGTCACTCCAGCTAAGAGAGCGAGATGCCAATCTAACTAAAAAGCCAGATGTTTATTTACAGGCTCAGTTACAGCATGAGGTGTCGCTCGAGTTATCCTTAAGTACCTACTTATTCTTACTTACTAGTCTTTTTAGGACATGATCAAGAGAACTTGTGGAAAAATTGCAAGCCCCCAGCGACTGGGCACCCAAAGCGGGCTGCCTTTCCGGCCCATCGATAATCCACCGAAATTATAATGGCTATCTCATTCTACCTTAGCCCTGCCCTGCCTGGGCTGGCAACGCATCAGCGATCTTCTGGTGTTACTGATGTCTAAGAGTAGGTAGTGGTGCAAGTAAAACCTTTTAAAATACTAGATACTGTCCCGCCCACAGACAATACTCGTGGTGCCCCTATAGGTATTGTTTATTGACGTTAGATCTCACGGCCGCGCGATGATCCACTGACACACTCGAAACAGGCGTTTTTAAAACGAGCCCAAAATAGACTCCCTCTAGCTCATGCTGCCTTGGTATTTTTAGGCAGTTCCGATATTCGGTCTGGTAATCTATTCATATTAATTTGATTAATGTTTATAAATAGTACCTACATTGTGCCTTAAGGGCGGTAAATAAGGAATTACGAACGAGAGTCTATTAGAAGCCCGAAGTCGAAGACTGAGGGCTTTAATGAGTCGATGTTCGTAATTCTAGTACCGCCCGTGCGACATATAATGTTTTTCATCACATTTGCCAGTGAAATAGTGATAGTGTAGTGATACCCGCTAACTGCGCTCTTGGCAGCGCCAGCTCCCCGCCGCCCTCCCTATACCAAGTTCCTATTCCAAATTTCAAGTCAATCTGTCTGACTACTGGAAGTTGGTAAAATTTCACTTGCAAGATTTGATTACAGACAGACAGAGAGCGGTACAGGTGGAACTAAGTAAAAGCTTGTAAAAAAGAAAATTATTTCGCTGATTGGCTTGAGTTGACTTACCTACACCTACATTTGGAAAAACTGTAATAAGGATTTATCTGATTTTGATAAAATATTACTGCCATCTAGTTTCACGGTATGGAACTAAATCAGAAACTTTGTTGGTCCAAAAGTCCAAACTATAAAGTCATAATTTGGGTTTTTTTTAGCTAATTCAAGACATATTAACATGGTCACAGTAAATAGCAAACCGGACAGAGCTGAAATGGCTAGGCTGGGCTTACACTAGTTACCTTCTCTTACAACAGAGGGCGTTACTGGGCTAAATTTCAAAGCGTTCGGTAAGTAGCTTTGGTCTACTTGTACTATTATCTATTCTGTGCTTTGCTTTAGTTGAATAATTTAATGAATTCCACATTATTAGATTTTTTTTTATTTAATCGTAATTTATTTTGGTTCCTTGCACGTTTCTTGCCTATATGTAGATTGTCTAACGGGATGGCTCTCCGGAAATATTATCCTAATACCTACCTTTAAACAAGCAATTCTTGTATATATGTATATAATTATATTTCGGGGATCTCGGAAACGGCTCCAACGATTTCGATGAAATTTGGTATGTGGGTGTGGGGGTTTTCGGGGATGACAAATCGATCTAGCTTGATCTTATCTCTGGGAAAACGCTTATTATCGAGTTTTAGCCCGAGCAAAGTGTAAATGAAAATACTGGCACTGGACTTGAGGTATCCCATCTTAGGCCTCTAGGTTGGCAATGCATCTGCAATCCCCCTGGTGTTGTAGGCTGTAGGTGTCTATGGGCGGTGGTGATCACTTACCATCAATCAGGAGACCCACTTGCTCGTTTTCCATCCAGTCGAAAAAAAAACCTGTTTTTTTTTACAATATAATTACCTGTTGGTATTTTGAACATGAAACTACAACGGCTTTAGTAAATACATTCCGGGAACATTTCAAATGCCTATCCCATTACTTTACGGTCAAAAGCCCTGTGACAGATGAATAGAAAAAAAAACTGGTTTAGTAATACCCACCCCCGCTACCGAACCCTAAAACTAGATTTATTCAGGTAAATTGATACCTAGGTTTTGCACGCATTCGAAAAAAAAATCGACAAAGATAACCAACAGATCACGCCCCATAAAGGACGAGGCGAGTAAGCGCCGGTCGGAAAATCAGTTTTTCCTCCGTTGCTGAGCGTAGCGTCAGTATTTATCTAACCGTAGCCGCTTGAACTCGAAAATAACTTACTCGTAATACTTAAACTGTTAAATATGTTCTACCAGATATTTTTACTGTCTTTATTTACTGAAGTGTTCTCGTGGTACAATAACCCTTTGGATCGTGACTCCTTCCTACCAGGAGGACATGACTATCACGGAATACACAATGGCCTGGAGCAAGCGGAACACTTCTTGAATGAATGGACGGTGCAAGTGGAAGGGGATGAAGAGGTTGCGCAGCTGATCGCTCCGGAACTGGGATACGTTTATGGAGGACCGGTAAGTTTATAATCCCCTAGTGGTACTGACCAGGTTGTGGGGTTAAAGAGGATCAGATTAAACCTAATCCGCCTTGGTTTAATCGTCCGCTTGGGAAAAGCATCCTACTTTACCGTGGAATAACTAAAAGTAAAGTCATATATTTCTTTTAAAAAGTAGTCAAAAATTTACTCCTGCTTGGGTGCAGTACTTACTAGTTTAAATAAGTGCAATTTTTAGTATTAAAACTGAGAAAAATCAACCATTGCTTTTATTTTATTTTAATTCAATATTGTATTTAGTATTTGTTCTTCGTAACCGAAATAATAAGTATGTGGTAAATTTCATATTTCTTGCCTTGCTTGCTGTAAAACTAGAGAAGTGCATACTTACTCCCTTCGACCCCCCTTTTAATCCTTTCAGAATGTAAATCATAGTCAATATTTGCTTAATTCAATATCATATTTAATTTCAATATTATGTTTCTACGAATTTCCAGCCTCTGTAATTTTAAAACCACCGAAATCTAGAGAATAACGTCATAGTTAGTTTAACCTCAAATCTAGGTTTAATTTTAAAAGATCGCTGAGAGAGACACTTAATTATTTGTTTTTAATTCATATCCTAAACTCTACATTTCACGATTCTCAAAATTGATTATTTTCCAGTTCAAACTTTCACGCCCTTATTCTACTTATTAATTAAGGGTTTCTTTTGTTTTAATTTGAATTTGGAATTATGGAATAATAGTAGAATGTACAACAAAAGCATAAAACGAGCCATTTTACCCGAGGCGTTCATATAGCCATATTTTTCATGCATTCATCATCATCATGTCAGCCGAAAGACGTCCACTGCTGGACATAGGCCTCCCCCAAGGCTCTCCACTCAGACCGGTCTTGTGATCCCGCGATCTTAACCAAGAATAATAATAATTTTATCCAAGAATAATTTTATCTTGCTTTTTCATGCATTATTATATAATTATATTTTTTTAGTTTTATTGTTTTATTTTGAATGATTTGATTGATTTTTAGTTTTATATAAATTAAATTAAAAACAAATATAAACTTTTTCGTTTGTGGCTGTTGACACCTTACCTTGGTCTTAGGCGAAGATTTTACTTTAATATGCACTAGGGCACAAACAATCATTTTAGGTCGCCTAGATCCAGCATGAACACGAAATTTACGAGCATGAGGAGAAAAAAATATGTTGTGAACAGCCACAATCAGAAAACTTTCTATTAATATTTTTTTAATAATTTTTAATTATACCTCCCTTAATGATAGAACTCGTCATCTCAATCCCGCGGGGCCTAAAACATAATTAAAATTTTAAACTAAATAATCCCCATTTACTGAGGCTTCAAATTGTTATTTGCCGGCAAATTGCTTGTTGCCGTAAAAACAACGAAAATTGACAGACTTCGAAAAAAATTGGGAGAATAATTGAAATTTAAATAGTAATCTTTTAATTATTTTTTTTCACTTGATCTCATTCTGAGAGGCCTGTCGATTTTTTTATGCTTCGCCTCTGCAAACATAGAGTGTATATAGCACGCCCTCCGGCCAGGTGGAATGACGAGACGATCTGCGAAGCTGCAGAGGGGCTACTACGAAATTCGAAAATCGAAGTTCGTATCGTACCGTCCCTCTCACTCTCGTTTTAAATAATATAAGCGTCAGCGGGACGGCAAGACACGAAGTTCGAATTTTGCACTTTCGTAGTAAAAGGCCTACTACGAAACTCGAAGTTCTCTGACACTTACACTATTTAATACGAGAGCGAGAGGGACGGTACGATACGAACTTCGAGTTTCGAGTTTCGTAGTAGCCCTGCTGAGAACTGAATGCGTCGAGCCGAGGACAGGGCGCTTATTCGACGCCTATGTCCAGCAGTAAGCTATAGGCTGATGATGATGTGATTTTTTATGGTGTCCCAATACGGCAAAGTTATTTACATAATGAAAAATCAAAGCGATGACGCCGGTCGTTATCTGGAGTGCCATCACAGCGCTGATACCGCCATATTGCGGCTTATCTGTCAGATAAGAGCCCCGACTTATTGGACGCTTAATTAATTTTATGAACTCGTTGCCCATAACTTAATCATGTACTTAGTGGAAATATATCCCCGTGGAGCGTAGGAATGACGTCCACCCACCAGCAATAATATGTGACACGACGAAGCCTGTATGCATGAATAGGTATCAGCAGGGCTACTACGAGACTCGAAACTCGAAGTTCGTGTCGTGCGGTCCCTCTGACACTTATACTATTCAATACGAGAGCGAGAGGGACGGTACGATACGACCTTCGAGTTTCGAGTTTCGTAGTAGCCCTGCTGATACGACTATTCTATTTCTAGGGCTGGTAGGACGTGGCAGATATTAATGTAGGGCGTATCAATGTGGTTCGAGTAGGTACCTATGGTTTAAAGTAGTGTAAAGCCGAGTTTAGACTTGCAAGGAAAATCGTGCAAGTTGCATTACATTGCGAGGCCGTAAAACCAACGAGTTTGTAGTGGTAAACTCGGTTTTAGTATAGATATAGTGAAACAAGTTTTTACAAAGGCCGAGTAAAAAAAAAACAATCTTAAGTCAATGTCATAAAGACTGACATGGAAAAACTTTTCTCACTTTAAGGGGCTGTTTCATCATCCATTGATTAGTGTTAACTGGCGGTTAGGTGTGATGCCGTCTCTATTTGTTTGATCACTGGTTGAACACACGAAAAACTGAAATTTAAGACGTTTTTTTCTGGACAACAAACCACTACCGAGAATGTTTCGGATTACCAGCTTTCCACAATGGCTGCGATGTAACCAATTTTATTAAATAATCACTAAGTATCAGTACTTACCAAAATTCGCGTTGCGCGATTAGTGTTTATTGAGAAAAGGTTCCACAATGTGCCACGAATTCTTTCTTTTTTTGCTTTCGACATAGTTCACTCGGTTTTTTTTTAGTTAAATCGTGTTCTTTGAAAAAGATACGCATCTTACCGATCTTATTGCGAATGAAATCGAGAAAACGTAAAAAAACTCTAACACGCGCTTTCTCTATATAACACCGAGACGCCTACTATCAAAGTTCATCGAAGTCGATAGAGCTGTTTGCGAGATCCCTGAAATAAATCCTAGATAATACATTGAACACTTGTTTAAAGTTAGTTGTGTTAGTTTATATAAGAAGATAGTTAGATATAAGCTAGATATAAAATACATAGGATTCATTCATAAAAATCCCAATCGGTTCGAACGACCGCGAAGCACTCTACTACTACTTTCCCTCTTTCTATTTATTTATACGTACTATCGTACCTCCTCCCATGTTATGCGTGCTTCGTATGCGTCTATGTACTTCTAACACAAACTATCGCCCTAAATAAAAGTACTTCGCTTTATGGCAACCTGGTAGCGAGGCATCTCGACCAACACGTGTTAGGAGATACCTTTTCTTCTTTCTAAGTCATGTTTATTCGCAAACTCTTTTAAAACTCGCAACGGATTTTGGTGTAATTTTCACCAGTCCGATAATTAAGTTTTCATGTAAGCAAGTAGTACATTACTCCAGAGGCCATGAAGTAAGGGATTCATGGACGAGTTTGGGGTAGACAGGGGATAAAACAAGTCCAGCCATCCCTGTTCTGGCCGAGGTTTGTATTTGCTTTTCTCAAATAATGTGGGGAAATATTTCATCCATTCATCCATCCGTCCGTCCGTCCGTCCGTTAGTCCGTCCGTCCATCCATCCATCCAAGTTTGTAATTTTTCCTTTGCAGTTTAATGTTAGTAAGCGAATTCAAAAAGTTAGAGCAGCGGACAATAATGGATTTTCGTACATTCCTTATGGCCTAGGCCAAGAAGAGAGTCATAAATGAGAAACTTCACGTCTCCATTTCGTGACATTAACGCCTACATTTCCGAGCATGTTTGAGAAAAAAAAATTGCTACCAAGCAGTGGCGGCGCAGGACCTAAATTTGCCGTGGGCAAGATAAATTTTGCGAGGCCCTATGATGGCACACCACACATTAGATGTCGGATTTTTAAAAGTGCAAAAAAACAAGAACCATTCGAGTCGCGAGGCCCCTTAGACCGCGAGGCCGTGCGCCCACGCCTCGCCCCGCCTCTGAAACCAAGTTGCCGAAAAGTTTTACATTCATGGCTTCTCAAATTCTAAAGAAAACTACGCAATCGCTCCGACGACGGTTGACTCGTAGTAACCATTAATTAATTATCTATAGCCGTGGTGGCCTAGTGGTTTGACCTATCGCCTCTCAAGCAGAGGGTCGTGGGTTCAAACCCCGGCTCGCATCTGTGAGTTTTTCGAAATTCATGTGCGGAATTACATTTGAAATTTACCACGAGCTATGCGGTGAAGGAAAACATCGTGAGGAAACCTGCACAAACCTGCAAAGCAATTCAATGGTGCGTGTGAAGTTCCCAATCCGCACTGCAACTATGGCCCAAGCCCTCTTGTTCTGAGAGGAGGCCTGTGCCCAGCAGTGGGACATATATAGGCTGGGATGATGATGATGATGAATTATCTATATAATAAATGGGTACATTCGTTTGCGCACAAGCAAACAAACAAACATCCTCTCACCCTAAACGCAGATACTTCTCCGTTCCGTCGTCGGTAAAAAACAGTAACTTCTTCTATCTTCTTTTTTCAAAACTACGCCCGTGCGAAGCCAGGATGGGTGCTAGTAAAGTTTTTGATTTTAATCTGAAAATTGGAGGCAACAATTTGTAAAAACAAGAGAATTATTAGCTAGGCTAAAGTATCCTATTGGTACAAGTAAAATCTTTTAACATAAGCTCTAAAATAGTGCTGGGTTGGGTGTGTTGGGTAGAGTAGGTAGGTAGGTAGTCGTCAAATCTAACGTATAAGTAGACTCAAGCATTATCCAGTCTACACACGTTAGTGACGTAGAGCTATAATGGTGACAAACGACGGGGAATTAGTCGAAATCATTTGTTTTACTTTGCTCCGCGCGTCTCATTTCCATACGCCTTTGTGAGGTTGTCGGAAAACCTCCTGAACGCGTGAATCATTGCAACTTGCATTCTATGTTTTCCTGGTTCTTTTTATAGATTTGCTACAGTTTTCTGTTAAGAGACCTTGTAAATTTTTGGACGACGAATTTAAACGGAAGTTGTTCCGATGGTCTTGCTGGAAATGTTTCATATCTAATATACACCCATACTAATATTATATATGTGAAAGTGTGTGTGTTTGTAAGTTTGTCCGTCTTTCACGTCGAATCGAAACAACGGATCGACGGGATTTTTGGCATAGAGACAGTTTATGGGTCAGAGAGTGACATATAGGCTACTTTTTATCCCGAAAAAATGCACAGTGTCCGAGGGCAGCGCGCGATAACCGAATTCCACGCGGGCGAAGCCGCGGGCAAAAGCTAGTACTTTATAATTAAATTAGTTACTGAAGTAAACCATTTATTTCAGGCAGCATCTATACAATCAATAATTATGTACCTTCTATTTAGGGGACAAAACGGCGTGACCCCGTTGCGTCACCATTTCTAATAAATAATTTAATGTCAAGTAGATTTAATTTTCCTTGTCAATAACCATATAAAATATGCATTATTCCTCCGCAATCTTCGGTGACGCTGACGGCAATAAGAAGTAGGCAATAATAGTTTAAGAAAACTAAATTCAAATGTATGGAAAATTTGGCAAAATTAATGCAAGACTATCTATCAGGATGTGTAGGTTAGGTATAGAGCAAAGTTAAATTTATCCACCACATCCACTATAGTGTGCTAGGAACGATATCAAGGATTATTTCGTTCCTACACACTTTTTATGTATCGTGTACGGTTTTCTTTTAAAATGGAAAATACCGCGGTCCGGGACATATTCGAGGGCACGGGGGTGAAGCTCGCCTCGGAGGGGGGGTCTTGCATTAATTTTGCCAAATTTTCAGCTAATTGTACTGAACTATAAAAGTAGTTCTCATTTTTGTATAAGTACCTACACTGTCACTTCCATGGACGCCACTACACTTCTTCCTACTGTAGAGATGCAACTATGTACGAGGGTTGGTTTTTGGAGTCTTTTTGTATTTTTTATTTCAACTCCAAATTTTGTTACTACACCTCTGGACCACTTTCCACTGGTAATGTAGCGGTATAGCACGTGGCACGGTAGGCCGAGGACCTGGGCTCGATTCCCAGCGCTGGTCTATTTTTCTAGTTTTTCTGTGCATCTATGTTTTAGTGCGTATTCTCGATATGGGTTTTACGGGATGACCGTAAAAGTAACAAAATTTGGAGTTAAAATAAAAAATACAAAAAGACTCCAAAAACCAATCTTAATTTGATTGCTTAGTAATGACATCTCTTGTCCGGGTGAGCGGTTAGTTCCAATGGAATGCTGAAAGTTTCACGATGAGGGCTACAGCATAGATGTCGCTAGTGTCGCTGCTTAAGTGACTAAATAAGAAACTAATAAGCTGAGATATGTGGTCCATAGGAGAAATTCGTGACTGTACCCCTGTCTTGTGGTAGTGTAGCGGTATAGCACGTGGCACGGAATGCCGAGAACCTAGGTTCGATTCCCAGCGCTGGTCTATTTTTCTGTCCAGTGGTGCTGTAGCGGTATAGCACGTGGCACGGAATGCCGAGAACCTAGGTTCGATTCCCAGCGATGGTTTTACTGTGCATCTATGTTTCAGTTTGTATTTTCGATATGTACGAGGGCTTATGTGCTCGTAGGGATGCAATGACAATGACGCTTTCTATGTAAGATTTCGAAAAAGTGCTGATGTTATGATTCGTTCACAATTTTTTTTCACTTCTCATGCTCGTAATGTTCGTACTCGTATGAACGTCTCGGATGTAATGGCTCGTTTTATGCTCTCGTTGTACATACTATTCATGGCACATGAACTCATCATAAGATTAACTTTTTTTAATATCAGAAATCCACGGTAGTGACATCTATGGCAGTGACTGTCTGCACAAAAGTAACAAAAGTGAGAAACAACACAATTAAGTACACAAAAAATACATTTGTATTACACTTCATAGTTTATATAGGTAACACGTTCCCCATATAATTGGTGAAAGAAAATGTTACTTAATGTATCTAACAATCTACCGACCTCTTCTAATAATCACTCTCAGTAACAAACCAATAACTACTAAGTGCAGCAAGTAAGCTCCAGTTAACAGAGAAAATCAAGTTAATTGTCGGAGAAGTTAATCCAGTTGGGTGTTAAAGCGGATGAGACGCGACCCGACACGTGGGCGACGTTTACGTGGAAAAAGTGAATACTCGTAGCAACCTCACAGCCTAGTTTACACTAGGTATGCTACTCGTAGCAACTCGTGCAAGTTGAATGAGGGCTATCGCGTATGGAATTCGCCACTAGAGGCGCTAGTGTAGCGTGAGGTCTCCGAAATGTTAAATCTCATAGTTTTTGGGTGAGCTACGCGGGTTTATTTATAATTAGATTTTTTTTGTGAATATTTGCATTACCTGAAATTAATTATGGTAATTATGCGTTACGGGGCAATGAATGTCTGTATTTTGAGACAGTTTTGTCTTTTGGAAACTTTTGTCCACCCTTTTTTTCCGAACAAACGGGACTAAGCAACACTGTGGTTGCTGGATATTTTCATAGTACGGTTTTAAGGTGTTTTAAATATGATTTTAATCTAAACTTGTTTTCACGCCGTAATAATCACGCCTCTAGTGAGACAAAAAACGATAGCCCTCATTGCGTTGTGTGCTCGGTTCTTCATTTACCCTGTAAAGCCCATTTCAAAATCAAGAAATTGTAAACCTTAGCTTGGGCCCGTGCCATATTTCCTCCTAGCTCAGGAGAGAAAAAATGAAAGTTAAATATACGGGGTGTGGCAGTCAGATTAAGGGGTTTTAAGGGACGATAGATATGTTCATTCTGAACATTTTAGAACACATTTACTATTATTATTTATTATTATTATTATTTATTTATTCAGAAACAATACAAGGATTGTGTTTGAAACATACTTACAATAAATTGAATATAACTACATCACATATTTAGATTGCACATACTATGTATAACTTGATAATAAAATTACTTTAAATATTATTTGATACATTTATAATTATTTTTTAAATCTACTTCTTACTTCTTCTATTATGCTTAGTTTCACGGTTTTTCGTTTTTTCGTTTTTCCCCTCTTATATATAAAAAATAAATATTCAGAATGACTATAGGTACCTAGCTATCATTCCTTAAAACCCCTACACCGTAGTGCCAAACACCCTGCATAATAATAAAACATTTTCAATCAACATGACTTAATAGTAGTACCTACTACAATAACAACTTACAGATTAATACATAATTATAATATTATGAAGAACATACTATAAGCTATTGTTAGTCGAGGTTGCTCGTTTTCCACCATAATAAAAAGCTATATTTAGTTATAGGTACTTGCATAATACTACAAAACATAACCTCTTTTTTCGAGTGCACTGGTACAGCTGATGGAGCTTCTAAGCTTAAAATTCGAATTGCATGGTTAATTTTCTATTAAAATTTTAATATTAAAAATAAACATAATTTAATAATAACAATTAATTAATAAATACCACGGGACACTTGACACCACCTGGTCCTAGAGTAAGCAAACCTTATGTTATAGGCAACGGATAAACAAACATACAATGATTATGCTACCTTTGTACACAGTCCAAATACTGCAGCCCTTTAATAATTGTATCAGTTAGAATTTTAATTATTAAACAAAAAGACATGTTTTTGATTACCGGATTATTAATAAGACCCGAGAAACAAACATTACCCAGTATTTTCATACAAATAACTGCCATGACCGGGGATCGAACCCTTCTTCATAGTCAGGTCGTCTAATATTTAAAACAATCTTTTTCCCTGACTGTACTTTTCGTTGATGTACAGGCATTGGCATCCAACTTGCACAGTACAGTCGAACAAATTGAATTATGACATGACCAAGGGTGGAACCTTTGCGCTACCAATGTCATGTCGACATCTCATACTTTTGTCAAGGAAATCATAGTTAAATTGATTATTAAATGGTTCCACCCTGGGTCATGAATTTCATGATTCAATTTGTTCGACCGTACCTACATAATAATATGAACCAAATTTCAAATCAATCCGACCAATGGGAGACTTTAATTCACGAGCCACGATGGAACCATTTCGCAGTAAACGTCATGTGGCGTCGCATTAAGTAACAAGGAAAATTGTAATGACTTTTCCTTTGAATAACCTAACCAACAAAAAGACGTTGTCACTTCAAAGTTCAATACCTCAAAAACGGCTGACCGGATTTTGATAAAACATGGCTAAGAACCATCGCTAGAAAACCTACTTTCAATTTAAAAAACCGCATTCAAATCGGTCCACCCGTTTAAGAGCTGCGGTGCCACAGACAGACAGACAGACAAACACACACACAGACACACATAGCGGTCAAACTTATAACACCCCTCTTTTTGCGTCGGGGGTTAAAAAGGTATATGATGACTCATGGATCAAAGTCCTTGACCGTTCCAGTCTAAGGTTGATTTAGTAGCTAAATCACTTAATACAATGTGCTATAACCTAACCAACAAAAAGCTGGAAAACCCCCGACTTTGTCGTTTCCAAGTTCACATCTCAAAAACGGCTGAACCGATTTTGATGAAACATGTCCAAGAACCATCGCTAGAAACCCTGCTTTCAAATAAAAAAACCGCATTCGAATCGATCCGCCCGTTTAAGAGCTACGGTGCCAAAGACAGATAGACAGACAGACACATAGCGGTCAAACTTATAACACAACATGCCTCTTTATGCGCCAGGGGTTAAAAACTGGCATAATGCAAACTATGCTGATAGTAGTTTAGAAATATAAACAGATTTTCATTTAGTTACAGCTTACAGCCCACGAGACCACGACACTTCACATTAGTGCATTCGTAAAGAAAATGATGTCTTGAGCAATAAATATTACACGATTTTGTAAAGACATCACTGAACTATTTTTAACCCCCGACGCAGAAAGAGGCACCCTTATAATAATATAAGTTTGACCGCTATGTGTGTCTGTCTGTGGCACCGTAGCTTTTAAACGGGTGGACCGATTTGAATGCGGTTTTTTAATTGAAAGCAGGTTTTCTAACGATGGTTCTTAGACATGTTTTATCAAAATGGGTTCAGCCGTTTTTGAGATATTGAACTTTGAAGTGACAAAGTCGGGGGTTTACCAACTTTTTGTTGGTTATGTTATACTATTTGAATAAAAAATAAAACCCGAAAAAAAAGCCGACAAAAAAACGCCGCCAAAAAATACAACTAAAAAGTAAAAAATAATTATGGACAAAAAATACAACTCAAAAGTAAAAAAATAATTATGCACAAAAAATACAACTAAAAAGTAAAAAATAATTATGCACAAAAATACAACTAAAAAGTAAAAAATAATTATGCACAAAAAATACAACTAAAAGTAAAAAAATATTATGCACAAAAATACAACTAAAAAGTAAAAAAATAATTATGCACAAAAAATACAACTAAAAAGCAAAAATAATTATGCACAAAAAAAACAACTAAAAAGTAAAAAATAATTATGCACAAAAAATACAACTAAAAAGTAAAAAATAATTATGCACTAAAAGCTGTTGCCCGCGACTTCATCTGCGAACAATTCGTTTATCCCTATCCCGCGGGGACTATGCTGATTTCCCGCAAAATTAGCCTAAGTTAATTTTAGTATCTAGTCATATTTTTTTATCTAAGCGTCGTCGGTGTCGGGGGACCGCTAAGGTTAACAGGAAACTAAAGTACATATGTTGTATTTTTAAAGTTTCAGGCCGAGAACTCCATAATCTTGCATAGTTATATATAGCATACATGGGTGTTTAAAATTTTAGGTCCCAAATATGTTTGAAAGTAAAGTAAATTCCCATTATGCGTCTAAGATTCCTACCGCAGCGAGCAAAAGAGTGGATGATCTTGAAACGGCTGAACCGAAAACATGTCTAAGACCCATCGCTAGAAAATCTGCTTTCAAATATAAAAACTCATTATATTCGGTCCACCAGTTTAAGAGCTACGGTGCCACAGACAGACACACATAGCGGTCTAACTTATAACACCCCTCTTTTTGCGTCGGAGGTTAAAAAGTAGCCTCAATGCTTTTTTCGTAAATGTACTTTTGGGGCAAATTTAAAGAAAACAAACTTATACTTAACCCCTCTTTTTGCGTCGGGGATAACTGATCACAAACAACTACTAGTAAAAAATAGGTAACTCTAACTAACTTAGCATAATATTGTTTCATTCTCCATCCGATATTGCGTTTCAGCGTGGTTTCAGCAGTAATGCAACGAAATTAATATTTTCAGAGCGGCGCTAACAGTAGTTTTGGCGTCGCCACTACCAGGAGCGCAGAGATCGACAGTAGTAGTATTTCAGCGGTTTCAGCTGAATGTTACTGAAAATAGACATACACGTGCGAAAGAGATGTCACTATTTTTGAAAGCTGCCCTTCTAAATTTTTCGTGACGCGGTCGGAGCTAAAAATATCACGTTTTACGAACTATTTGTCGTTGTTGAATATTATCTGGATGGAGAACAAAAAGGTATGATGTTAAATGGTAGTTCACCATACGAAAAAAGTTAATCTCTCATCATAAGATACAATACAATACAATACAAAGACTCTTTATTGTACACCAGACATAGTAAGCGATACAGAAAACAGATACTTACACAGAATAAAATATTACAAGGTGAGCAATAGGCGGCCTTATCGCTTAAGAGCGATCTCTTCCAGGCAACCTTTTTTACAGAAAGAAGTAAGGACTAGTTTACAACAGGTGGTGCATCAAAAGTAGATAAGAAAATTTAAACGTAACAGCAATACATCTACGAAGATTAACTTTTTTTAAGGTCTGCTTTTACCCGACTGCCCGAAGGAGGGTTATTGCTTGCTCAGTCAGTATAACTGCTTCATCGACACTTACCGACACTTCCTTAGATTAGAATCGCTCAATATATAAGTATGTATATAGATTAACTCATTAGATCGCCGTCTTCTAATGAACATTTCCTCAAAAGTTGTACTTTTTGTAGGTTTCTTTTGACCTTTCATGATGGATGATGATGATGATTACGCGTTTCTGCTGTCCTGTCAATCGTTCGAATGTTACCTGGAAGATATTCCTTTATGGAATAAGTGCGCTGCACATAATATGTTTCACATTGAAATCTGCAAACGCACATACACTTTCCCAAAGGTGCCATCTTTTCATTGCTGTATTATTTTATTGAGAAAACGAATTCAGCAATTATAAAAAAAGGAGAACTATCACATATAACATGTATGTGTTATGTATTACGTAGTGTCGCTCTAAACTAAACTGATTATTGAATATTTGCCGCCTAGCATGAAACTACGGAAATCATTTAGCGTAGTGAGACTCAGAGGGCCTACTCTGAAATTCGAAGCTCGTATCGTACCGTCCCTCTCACTCTCGTATTAAATAGTGTAAGTGTCAGAGGGACGGAACAACACGTACGTCGATTTTCGTAGTAGCCCCGCAGACACGAAGTAAGTCTATTCTATATAGGTTAGGTCACAATATACGTAACAAACTTAATAGTATATTATACACGTATTATTAATCCTGCTCTCGCAGGGCGTCAAAAATTCTGTAAGTGAGAACTTTTAAAGTGAAAAGTATTGTTGGAAGCTTACATACAAACTGAGTCGGACAAACGATAGCATGTTTGCGGCCTTATAGCGCCATCTATTGTAAAACAGGCGAACTATTAAAGTATGTTTATATTTTTGTACATAAAATTTAAGGTATTTAGGGGACTGAGTGATGGATAGGTTACAAAATTAAGTATAAGGGGCTGTTTCACCATCCATTGATTAGTGTTAACTGACGGTTAAATGTTTGCCGTCTCTATTTGTTTTCTTCGAATAGACGGAGACCGTATCACACCTAACCGCCAGTTAACACTAATCAATGGATGGTGAAACAGCCCCTAAATGTATTATAGAAGGTGATGAAATTCAGTGATGAATTCAGCAAGATTTTCCTTATTGAGTTTAAAATTGGTAGGCAAGAGGAGAATGGGGTCACAGGGAAGCCTGTCTCCAAAAAATGTCGACAGGTACTAGCTATTCATTTATTTTATTTATTAAGTGTGGCATTTCCATAAATTGTTTCGTGTCAGCTTATAAAGCGCGTAGGTACACGAATTGAGTTTAATTTTATCTTTTTATTTTTATTTTTGGTGGTTACAGCCTTTGTTACAGCTAGGGCTTGCAATCCGGATAACCGGATATCCGCCCATTTTCAAATCCGGATAGGAAGCTCTTCATTATCCGGATAATTTGGATAATTCGAATATCTGATATTAAGCGCGCGCTCGCGCATTGTGAGAGGTTAGTGTAGTGTATGCATACACACAGATACATTTCTTTTTGTATTAGGAAGGTTTACATGCAATACTTATTAGTTAGGTTCATTCTTAACATCTTGTTTGGTAGTGGCGATGATGAATTTTTGGTAAATGTGTATGTAAGTAATCTATGTGTTTATTTTATTAATATTATTATATTTTATGTATTTTTTCAATCTTCTATATATTTATTACCTTACATTACACACACCTGCTTTGATCACCTTTTTTCTTGATTCTATGTTAATAACATCGTCAGGTCGAATAAGAAGGTAGAAGAAGAGATCGCTTTTTAGCGATTAGACCCCTGTTCTCTCGTTTCGTACCCTACCTTTTATGTTCTGATTTCATTTTATAATGAATGTTTTTTGGTGTTCAATACAATACGCTTTGTATTGTATTGTGTTATTTATTCTTATAATAGAGCAAGAGCCCGCAAGAGCCAGACCTTCGTTATAGTATCGTTATAATCCTTCGTTATAGTCCGACTACAGGACCAGAGCACGAAGCCTATTCCTTTGCAGCGGGGAGTAAGACAAGGAGATGCGATCTCTCCGAAACTGTTCACCGCTGGATTGGAAGATGATTTTAAGGTTCTGGACTGGAAAGGACGAGGCATTAACAATAATGGGGAGTACTTCACTCACCTTCGACTCGCCGACGATATTGTAGTCATGGCTGAGACTATGGAGGACCTCAGTGCTATGCTCGCTGACTTCAGCAGAGTTGTTTCCGACCGAGTTAGCTTAAAAATAAACATGGACAAGACGAAAGTCATGTCTAATGTTGTACCAGCTCCCGTAATAGTCGGAGGCTCTGCGCTCGAAGTTGTTCATGTTCAAAATTGTTGACGACTATGTACACCTGGGACAAACGATCCCTAACTGGATCGAGAAAGAGATCACTCGTCGAATCCGACTCGGCTGGGCAGCATTCGGGAAGCTTTGCAGTGTTCTTTCGGCCAAATTACCGCAGTGTTTGAAGTCAAAAGTCTTTGACCAGTGTGTGTTGCCAGTGATGACATACGGATCTGAGACGTGGGCGCCAACGATGGGCCTCATTAGGAAGCTCAAAGTCACTCAAAGGGCTATGGAGAGGTGTATGCTCGGGGTTTCTCTACGGGATAGAGTCAGAAATGATGATATCCGCAGTAGAACTAAGGTTACCGAAATAGCCCGAAGAATTGCGAAACTGAAGTGGCAGTGAGCGTGCTCGCAGGACTGATGGCCAATGGGGTTAGAAGGTTCTCGAATGTCGTCCGTGGAGCGGGAGACGAGCCGTCGGTAGGCCTCCAATAAGATGGAGCGACGACCTGGTTAAGATCGCTGAATTGCGTTGGATGCGGAAAGCACAACACTGGTCTGAGCGGAGAGCCTTGGGCGAGGCCTAAGTCCAGCAGTGGACGTCTTTCGGCTGACATGATGAATCGAATCTACTCTCGATTCTGAGTATTTCTGAGCAGTGCTTTCCGGTTTTCAGTTATATTAAAAATTAACACCTTGCTACAGAATAAGTAATAGTACAAGTACAGAAGCTTCACTGCCGTACAAAAGTGACGATTAGGCATAAGAATCGTGCCTACTTTATGCTTCTCTGTCTATCGCATAACTCGTGTTCACTCGCACGCGTTGAGTCGCACTGAATCGCCTCAACGTTGGGGAGGCCCGGTATGTACTTGTAGCTCGGCGGCGGAATGGCCTAGTGACACCCCCCTGACCTTGCAAAAAAAAAACTTTCAGCCTTTAAAATATAACGAAGGTCTGGCTGTCGTGGGCTCTTGGTCCGTAAGGCAAAATAACAACAAGCAGGAAACAGAGAAGTTATAAAGTGTTTTTAAGTTATTTCACTCATTAAAGTGACAAAATAATGATTTTTACGTGCGTATAAGACAATCAGTAATTAAGTTAATTAACACGATTCGTCTGATGAAACAAATTTAAAATTGTTTTTAGCGTTTTTTTAAATATTTGGAAAATTATTCAAATTATTCAAAATAACCGGATATCCGGATACTGAGATTTCAAATATCCGAAATATCCGGATAATAAAAAGTTACCGGATAGTGCAAGCCCTAGTTACAGCAGATACTTATAGGCCTTAATAGCATTATACATATTGCGATATTTGAACGTGTCTGTCTGCTCATTACCATTGTTAAAATTTAAAATTTGGAGACCCTCTTTTATTTGGTACTTATACAAAGGCATATTACAATTGTATAGTAAAGTTAGACCATGCACGTCTGTACCCCTAGTGTAAGTTTTCGGTTAAAAAATACGTCTCGATCGCGTTCGCGTAAAATCTCAAGTTGTATGGAAACACGAACATCTCAAACGTTCCACTAGAGGCGCTGTTCGTGTTTCCATACAAATTGAGATTTTAACGCGAACGCGATCGAGACGTATTTTGTAACCGAAAACTTACACTAAGGGCACTGAATTATAACATTTAGAAATAAAAAAATATATTCGAGACACAAAATATCATTATACAAAAGCAAAAAGTAAAACTATGTGCCCGAAATGGTCCCACCTCAGCATCATAAATGCAGACTCCTTACGAGTAGATGGAGTCAGCGCTGGTCTTCCGGTGAAACCATTACAAAAAGGTATTTGTAAAAATTATTTGTCACGTCATCATTGGCAGACTATATTATTGATTCTCACCATCTATTGCGTCATCAAACAATATGCTTACTTTACATATTTTAAATCATAAATCATAAATCATTTATTTGTTTACCAGAATGTAGTCTTTTACAATGAAAGGTGGTAAATTAAAAAAATTATGTCCAATACATTCTGCTTTAGCCTAAGCATGTAAACATTTAGACAGCATGCTTGCTTATATCTAATTGATGAAACTGTACTATTATTATTATTATTATTATTATTATTATTATAAGCATATGGATTATCCTAACAAAATTACATGTCAAATTATATATTAAACTTAAAACCCGAAAATATAATTAAATGTCAATCAGTAATAGCAATTAATTTAACAACAATAAAATTCGTGCAATAATGAAAATATTAAAACAAAGAGAAAAAAAAAAAAAAATGAGAAGTCAAGTTATAAGTGCAACAATAATTAACCTTCTTCATTATACATAAAATATTCGTTCAGCGTATAAAAACAATTTTGTAATAACCAGTCCGTGATCCTTTTCTTAAATTTAGAAGGCATTCATTTCTTTGAATTGCGATGGCAGCTTGTTAAAAATCCGTATGCACATTGAATATACATTTATGATTATGATAGTGATGATATGATAAAACTTGCATTCACTTTCGTTTTGTGTCATTGTATCTTACATCTGCTGCGCTACGCTACATGTGTACTTCCGCCAACCCTTCCCAACGACCTACCCCAATACCACACGCACACAAGCACATGTGCGTGTCAGCTCCTCTCTCGTTCTGCTCGCCTGGTACATGTGTGACTGCAAAAACTCACATGACTCCAAAAGCGTGACACGTGTCATACACATGCGTGATAGAGACGTGCATCTAGTGCAGACACCTATACAATACTGAACATTGGAACATCATAGCGACATAGCATAACTTTGTATTAATTAGCGTTTATACCTGCTGAGCTGGCAACGTTGCATTTTTGTTAGTTTTTCTCGATTATTCCATAAAAATTGAATTAAAATTAAAAATGTGGTCTGATAGAACTCTTCTTTATATATTATTTAAGGTGTCTACTCCAATAATTTATACGTTATAGACTTTTATTTTCTTTAAAAACCATTAATAAACATCAATTGTTTTTAATAGTACATTGTGTCTTAAGGGCGGTAAATAAGGAATTACGAACGAGAGTATATTAGAAGCCCGAAGTCGAAGGGTCGAACAGAGTCGATGTTCGTAATTCTAGTACCGCCCGTGCGACATACAATGTTACGGTTACGACACTGTTTAAGAGCAAGTGTGATGAAAAGAATATAAAAGTCTAACACGAATAATTATTGGAGTAGACACATTAACTTATATATTAAGAAGAGTTCTATCAGACCACATTAAATTATTATTTTTTATTAAATTTTTAAAGCGTAAAGACGGCCAAGTTGAAGTGGGACTGGCTGGACTGGACATATCTGTCGAATGAACCCAGAACGTTGGGCCAAAATTGTTACGGAATGGGTCCCTAGTGACGGATACCGTAATAGAGGCAGACCGACTGAAGAGGAGATGAAGGGACGACTTAGATGCCTATAATGTGGGATGGCGGGAGCTCGCCTTTGATAGGCAGGAGTGGAGCAAGAGAGGAGAGGCCTTTGCCCAGCAGTGGGGCACAAAAATAGGCTAATAAAAAATAAAAAAAAATATGGAATAATCGAGAAAAACTAACAAAAATGCAACGTTACCAGCTCAGCAGGTATAAATGCTCTTAATACGGGAGGGTGAATAATATACGCAGATGTCACAATACAACCCACTTGCTCGTTTGCCATCCAGTCAAATAAAAAAAAAAAAAAAAAAAAAAAAATACAAGTAATATAGGGTTACTTGTATTGTGCAGATGTGATACGTATCTAACAGCGGCTTGCACGAAGGCACAGAATATATAATAGTACTAAACGAAGGGTTAAATAAAGTTATAAAATCGCGAAAGTTGTCACTCCTAATGCATGGAAGGAACCCCATACATTTAACTGACACTGCTTAACTGGGAGAACGCAGCTAGCCCTAGTTCGCCCAAATTCACATCATATATTGACCTTAGTTTGCCCACTGCCTCTTTTGAGTTTTTTTTTATATGATAGGGGAAACGAGAACCTGATGGAAAGCAGAATAAATTTCGTGCACAAAGGCAACTTATTCCTTTAATTAAGGGACCAGTCAATCTTCGAGTGGATAAGAGGAGCATTTAAATGCCATATTATTATTAACCTGTAAGTGAAAATAGCCTTTGCTGTTTCGAGGTGGTACAGCGAGTTCATAAGCTTGTGAGCAAAAATTTTATCAAAAAAATATATGAACACGACTAATGTTAACGCGTAGAGGCGTAAATTCAGATATTTTTGATCAAATTTTTGCTCACAATTTTATGAACTCGACTGTAGTAGTATAAGGGCTTTCGTGGTAAGAAAGCAGTTGAGTTCGAAGGGATGACTTAACCTTCACATGCTCTGGTTCTTCTGTACCCCAAGCTAGGCTGCTTCTGGAACCAAGCTTGTATGTGCGCTTGGCATCTATCTGCTATACGCCTCCGCCACTCCACTCCTTTTTCCCACGAGTGCCTCCCATTATATCGTTCACGTTTTCACCACTTCTTTCTGTCAAACGGTATAAGACGGGGGTAGAAAGAGATGGTGAATGCGATCGTGAACGCACACAAGAACATGTCATATAATAACGGCGGGATTTTCGATATTTACTCATTCATTTCATTCATTCTCCTTTTGTGCACTATATCTAAATACTTGTCGCCAAAGCCCTTTCCCGCCCAAATTTGGTGTCAAACTTAGGGCGCCGCCTACATCCCATTGTCTTAGACGTCAAATACCAGGATAATATGAGCACGTAGAAGTGTCAGAGGGGCGTTTGCAACATTTGGCAAGGGGTGAGAATGTCAAATCAATAATGCACACATGCACGACAAAAGCATGCATGCAAGGCGCCTACTCGGCTATTATGAGTAATATTTGTAGGGTTGATCCAATAGTGTTCCGTATTGTGTAGGCGCTTTATAATTTATTTTTTGTTGCATCACAGAATAAGTAATAGTACAAGTTGGTTACATGTTGATTGAGATATTATATTCACAACCTTTTTATGTAAACGTTATGAAAATAAATCAATTTTTCATCACTTAAGAGCCCTGAAAGTAGGTGCATTTAACTTGAAATCCGTGTTGTAAATTCGATTTACATCTTTAGGGATGTAATGTAAGTAAATTTAAAAATCGAATGGTGCTCCTTTGTATTCACGAACTGGTAAACAAGGAGATTGTAATGCGTAATACTTACCTCCAAACCTGCATGCTGGCATAATGCTGCTGGCCAGTGCTGGCTGAATATGCCAAAGTCAAAGAGCGCGAGCCATTAAAAAAAACAAGACGGTTTGGCGCGATAAATTTTCTACCGCCGTGTTACACGTATACATTTATAATAACGGATTTTCTTTATTTCTTCGCATTTGTGATGAAAAGTGGTGTTCGACTCGAGTGTAAATGACCAATTACACCCGCGAACTATAAGCACCCTCGTTCGCTTTGCTCGCTCGTGCGTTTAAATATCTTGGGTGTAATTGATCACTTACAACCCTTGTTTATCAATCTACTATAAATATTAGTTAAAACTAAAAATTGTAAACGGCGTCGAGATTTTTTACCACAGCTATAGGCACAGGCACCCCAAGGCGCTGAACCCATTAGCTCTCTATAAAACTGCTTTTCTGTCTTTGAGAGAGATGCAAACCCTGGGTTCACCTGGTACCAGAACCAAGCGACGCTTGCCAGTTTGTCCAACTTAGCGAATTCATTCATTATTTCAGGTACTCGGCTTCCCTAATACGTACACATTTCTGAAGTATGAGCACAGCAAGCAGCGGCGAACGTACAGCGACCACACGCGCGCCCTCATCAATGACAGGAGGGTAAGTTGACCTGCTATCGCGTTTTGCTGCCCTGGTACTTGGGAGCGGGGGTACACGTGGTCGTGCCCAAAGATTGCATCATAGAATAGGCCTTCGCCTTGGGAGAGCATTCAGTAAAAAAAATACGTGTTTCACTTCCCTACGGCGCCCTACAGGACCAAATCTTTTAAAATCGTGCTTATAGTGGGCCTTTATGTTACATAAATACAGGGTATATTATATACCTAGTGCCATCCACGAAGACGCGTGATATTGTCAAAATTAGACATTATGTCATTCTAATAAGAACCACGGCACGCGTCATCGTGAATGACTGTACATATAGGTACAATTATGTTTAGATTGCAATGCGAGACAGAAACATGAAAGACATACGGAAATGAGAAAATGGTAAGGAAACCAAAAATATAATTCTAATAACTGAATAGCGCTATTCTAACCTCAAAACTTTAACCATGGATATCTCCATAACCATGGGGTTCCGCGGGGTGGGGATGGTACAGGGTAACCCTCCCCCCCCCCCCCCCTAAAAATACTATATACTGATAAATACCATACGTCAAACAATACTTTGAATTTAGTTAAATTTCACTCACGTAGGTTAGGTTAGTTGCGACTTGCGACAAGGCGCGAAGCGCCTCAACCACGCGGAATAGGATCTCCGCGGAGCGACATTCATTACGGTTGTTCAAGTCCCTATCAGACTCAATCAGGAAAAGAATTTAATTAAACAAATAGGTTAGGCTAGGTTTATTATACACATAATAAAAGAACACTATTTATTATGGCGTTTAAATATTCTATCACCATTGTCACCTTATCACCTGTCACTATTGTGCCGTTTTTGTCAGTCTTAAAACCTAAAATTGCTAAAAGTGGCTCCGAAGCGGTAATGTTTCGTGTGCTCTGCCTAGCCCTTTTGGGAATACAGGGTTGATGTTTGTGTGTTTGTGTGTTAAATATTCTATTAAATAATATTAAATTGCACTTAATGAACAAGGAAAACAATACGTATCATTATGTTATGCCATCTAATTTTCAGAGAACAAGTGTATGTCAAATAACTTTTCTAGTAAACGAAACATTCGGGCAAATGAAGTTCGGGCAAATGAAATTATATAATATGAATTTCGGGCAAACCCCGTTAACCTAAAAATCCATATAAATACGGAACTTAAAAAATTTCACAACAATCGTTTGAGAAAGAAATGCGATCCGGGAGAACAGATAGTCGATTTCGCTCGCATGTTGGACAGTTAACTATGTCTTTGATGCCGCATTTGTTCATTTTTAACCCCCGACCGACGCAAAAAGAGGTGTGTCATACATTAGTTTGACAGATCTATTTGTCGGTGGCGTCGGAAGGCCTTAAATACTCGTAGATACTCGTAGATAGACCGAGTTCCCTGCGGTTGTTTTTAGCTATGTTTAATTAAAATCGGTTCAGTCATTTTTGAGATATTGAACGTTGAAATGACAATGTTGGGGGCTTTTCAACTTTTCTTAGTTGGTTACGTATGTTCGAATGTACAGAGACCGTGTCAGAAACTGCCATAAAATATCTAAAACCGTTTACCATTACTTGCCCGAATTTCATTTGCCCGAATTTCACTTGCCATACCATCGTTTGCCATAAAATAACCGTGCTGTTTTCAGGATTTTTTTAAATGTCATCATATAGAATGCAGTAAGTTAGGTTGGTTAGTTTAATTTAATATCAACTCTGAAGAAATTACTATTTCAGAAATAAATTACTTTATGGCAAATGAAAATTCTAGAAAACGATTCATTCAGGCATATGACGGGCAAACGATACAGAACCATCTAAAACCTGTCAGACGTTCATGCAACAGGCCCTAAATATTCATACACTGTCTTCCAGATAAGATGGGCTGAACAGCTGTTCGCTAAATCGCGAGTGAAACGCTACCCTACTCCCGACCCTGACGCTTCTCTCGAGCGAGTGAAGAGGATAGACTCATCCAAGGCGCCCGAAGATCCGCGTGCAGAAGCGAGAAGCAAGAGGGAGATCGACAGGCCGTTGTTCAATGATGAACTTTGGGGCGAAGAATGGTATCTGGTAAGCCAAAAGGGTCAAAAGGTATTTTCTTGGGTATTAGCTGTTGCCTGCGACTCAGTCCGCGTAGAATTCATTTATCGCTATCCCGCGGGAACTTTGCAATTTTCAGGGATATTTTTTTTTATTTGACTGGATGGCAAACGAGCAAGTGGGTCTCCTGATGGTAAGAGATCACCACCGCCCATAAACATCTACAACACCAGGGCACAGAATAGATAACTGTACAAGTACCAGGGGTATTGCAGACGCGTTGCCAACCTAGAGGCCTAAGATGGGATACCTCACGTGCCAGTAATTTCACCGGCTGTCTTACTCTCCACGCCGAAACACAACAGTGCAAGCACTGCTGCTTCACGGCAGGATTAGCAAGCAAGATGGTGGTAGCACCCCCTTTTGCGTGGGGGGTTAAAAAAAAAGAAAATTGATGTATTTAGTACCAGGATGACAGGTGTCAGGATTGGCTTCTTAGCGGCGGACTATAAACCTTTAGCTTAGTTAAAAACAAATTTAGTGCTTTTAGGGGCTGTTTCACCATCCATTGATTAGTGTTAACTTATGGTTAAATGTGATGCTGTCTCTATTTGTTTCGTACGAATAGACGGAGACGGCGTCACATTTAACCGTCAGTTAACACTAATCAATGGATGGTGAAATTTAACTTAAAGTTCAACATTCGGGACCGTGAGAATTTTGAGCTGGCCATGACTGAGTGTTAACGTCATGTTTTTGACTGAATGACGTATTCATCACCTGTATGTATGTTTCCATTACAGCAAGACACCCGAAATGTACGCGAGTTACCCCGTCTAGATCTCAACGTGTTGCCAGTTTACGCTATGGGGTTCACCGGCCGGGGCGTCCGCGTCTCCGTACTGGACGACGGTGTCGAACACAACCACACCGATTTGCGGGCGAACTACGTGAGTGCTATGTTACCCTGGTACAAGGGAGTTGTTGACGGTGCGGGCGCGTTGCGGCGTGCGCGTCAGCCGGCAACGGTATTCGATAGCTACATGGAGTTTATGCTGCCCTGGTATTACAGTTGTGTCGAAAAAGCCGCGAAGCGCAGGCACAAAACAATCCGGCTGGCTAGCCACGGCGTTTGTACCTTGTTTTGCCCAACATTTTTTTGCCTATTATCAGTTTGCATAATTTTAGATAAACTAATATTACTTAACCTAATGTTTCATTGTACTTAATTTTCATTTTAGTGAAAGTTATTTATCATTTTGTATACAACTTTACATAATTTTGGTTCGCCTGTTAAATTTTCTTTTTTTATCAACTTATTTCGTATGATGTTTGACTGACATAATTATATTTTGTCTAACGACATTATCAAATAATTTCATTTTGTATAAACTTATTTCGTATAATATTTGACTGACATACTTAATTCATTCTATTTTGTCTAACATAAATGTCGCATAAGTTTATTTATTCTAATCACGGTTAATCCGAATACGTTTCGATAACGTTAGTTAATTCTAAAACAGTTTATATTATAACCGGCGGTTCTGGTCTGGCGCTTCGCCGGCCGCTGCCGCGGCACGCCCGCTTCACTCGCTCGGCTCGCGCACTGTAGGTTCGCAGTTCTACATAACCTCATCGCTTCGCTCGTCGTCGTATCTATTCCCAGTATGTTTTCGTATTATAAAACAATGTCGGTTCTGGCGCTTCGCTGGCCGCAAATAAAAGTTATGAATAGGAAATTAAATTAAGTTAATTATACAAATGGACTATTCATTATAGTAAAAGTTTGTAGACAAAATGAAATTAGGCAAAACATTTTTAGACGGATCGCAATCGTCATGATAAGTTGGTATTCCCTTGACTTGTCTAAAAATGTTTTGCCTAATTTCACTTTGTCTACAAACTTTTACTATAATGAATAGTTTGTCAAAAGTCAATTTGTATAATTTCATTATTCATAATTTTTATTTTGTCGAATTTTCATTATTACTAAGTGATCATTTGCATAACTCTTGTTTTGTCGAATTTTATTTTATCGAAAACTCACTTTGTCGGTTCTCATTTTAACTAATCATCATATAGCCGAATAACGTTTTAACTAACATTGGATTGTCTAATATTAAATTATCATAATATTTGTTTTGCTTACTAACGTTATGCCTAATTTTGGTACCTAAATGTTTAATATAAAATAAGGTCAATTAGGTAGGTTAAAACTGAAATAAATTAATCCATAATATTCTACTATTTTTTTATTTGGTTCAAGCAAATAACAATACTAAGCATACAGGGAATAGGTACGACGACGAGCGAAGCGAGGAGAAGCGTTAGGTAGAACTGCGACCCTACAGTGCGCGAGCCGAGCGAGCGAAGCGAGCGTGCCGCGACAGCGGCCGGCGAAGCGCCAGAACCGACTTTGTTTTATAATACTAAACTTTTTAGAAATAACTAACGTTATCATTATGTATTCGGATTAACCGTGATTAGAATTAATAAAATTAACCGACATTTATGTTAGACAAAATAAAATTATGTCAGACAAACATTATACGAAATAAGTTTATACAAAATAAAATTATGCTAAATGTATGTTAGACAAAAATAATTATATCAATCAAAGGGTATACGAAATAAGTTTATACAAAATGAAATTATGTGACATGTATGTTAGGCAAAATATAATTATGTCAGTCAAACATTATATCGAATGAGTTTATACAAAATAAAAATAAGGTAATTTAAAATTAGGCGAAACAAAATTATGTAAAGTAAGTTGTATGTAAAATGACTCACTAAAATGAAAATTAGGTAAAATGAAAAATTAGGTTAAGTAATATTAGTTGATCTAACATTAGGCAAACTGAAAATAGGCAAAAAGTTGCTAGGCAAAACAAGGTACAACCAGATAAGTTGACTTCCTTTTCAAATAGCTTGGGTAGGTTAGGTAAGGTGACATTTTTGCGTGATTTCCATTCCAGACCATGAATTTTCAGGCCAATCCATACTAATATTATAAATGAAAGTGTGTGTGTGTGTGTGTGTGTGTGTTTGTGTTTGTATGTCTGTCCGTCTTTCACGTTGAAACGGAGCGACGGATTGACGTGATTTTTGGCATAGAGGTAGTTTATGGGACAGAGGCCACCAGTGACATAGGCTACTTTTTATACCAGAAAAACGCACACTTCCCGAGGGAACAGCGCGACAGCCGAATTCCACGCGAAGCCGCGGGCAAAAGCTAGTACTTAGGTAAGTACTTTATAAAAAAATATACTTGAATCCCAAAAGAACAAAAAAAAATGTATCTCCATAGATGAAATTTCGTATTAATAAACACAAATCACTTAAAAATATATAATTTTGTTACATAAAGTATTTTTTTGTATTTTATTTTTTATTTTATAAGGGCCATTGAGACACGAGTGCATGTCATTAGATACGCATGAGTGTCTCGTCTCAATGGCTGATTATGAATAGGTAGTTGCTTATATTAGGTACTTTTTATATGAGCTCAAACATAAACAATATTATTATTAATTTAATATAATTACTTACATAACCTAATTGTAAAGGTAGCAAATTACTGCTCGCTTCTACTGCGGCCTGTTTTATTTCTGGCGGCGCCAACATTTCTGCATCACTTAAGTAATTCGCCAAAATCACACATTCTCACAGATCTTTTATTTCTTGCAACTTTCAAGAACTACGTGCAAATAAAAAAATTCCCGCTATTATGAAAGCCGTGGTGGCCTAGTGGTTTGCCCTATCGCCTCTCAAGCAGAGGGTCGTGGGTTCAAACCTCGGCTCGCACCTCTGAGTTTTTCGAAATTCATGTGCGGAGTTACATTTGAAATTTACCACGAGCTTTGCGGTGAAGGAAAACATCGTAAGCAAACCTGCACAAACCTGCAAAACAATTTAATGGTGCGTGTGAAGTTCCCAATCCGCACTGGGCCCGCGTGGGAACTATGGCCCAAGCCCTCTTGTTCTGAGAGGAGGCGTCTGCCCAGCAGTGGGACGTATATAGGCTGGAATGGTAGCTATCATAACACAACCAACTAGAAAAGTCTGAAAATCTTGATTTTTTTGTGTGTCTGTAAATATCAAGGACCAATATAATCTGACCCCACACTGCGTACATTTTGCTTAAGAGTAGGGTTCTGCATATACTGGATGTGTTATATCACTCGGATAAAGCGAGAAATATTTATCTTCAAGATTCGATTTCCCGTTTACTTACATACCTATAAATGTGTACGGAACCCTCGGTGCGCGAGTCCGACTCGCACTTGCCCGGTTTTTCTGTTAAGTATACCAATTAATTATAAAAAATAAAATAGTTTTTATTCCCGCCAAAATGAAATAGTCTAAGAGGTGGCAGGAATTTTTAAAACGATCATGGAAACGGTTAGACTCATTTTAATGTGTTGTAGAGTGGTCTGCTGATGTGAATAATTTTGGTCTGCCTGCTCTCAGTGGGTGCAACTTTGAGATATAGCGCATAAAAGAGGCTTTATTGTTGCGAAAAAAAAACGATAACAGAAATGGTTAGTTTTAGTACATATTCAAAGTATGGCGTCTCCTCATGTGAAACGAATTGGTCTGCCTGCTCTCAGTGGGTGCAACTTTGAGATATAGCGCATAAAAGAGGCTTTATTGTTGCGAAAAAAAAACGATAACAGAAATGGTTAGTTTTAGTACATATTCAAAGTATGTCGTCTCCTTATGTGAACCGAATTGGTCTGCCTGCTCTAAGTGGTTGTATTTCAGAGTTATGATGCTCGCAAGATGCTTAATTGTAAAGAAAATTCAAGGTAATGGTAATCAATAAAATAAATCTCAGAGACCGTTAGTACTAGAAAGCTGTAATTTGGTATAAATATACTTATCTATCACGCCAACAAAGTGATAAAATAAAAAAAATAAAAAAACATTTTTTTAGGGTACCTCCCATAGACATAAAATGAGGGTGATTTTTTTTTTCTCAACTAACCCTGTATTGTGGGGTATCGTTGGATAGGTCTTTTAAAACCAATGGGGGTTGCTAAGACGATTTTTCGATTCAGTGATCTGTTTGTGAAATATTCAACTTTAAAGTGAAAACTTTCATCAAAATCGAGCGTCTCCCCCTCTAAAATCTAAACCGTTGGGTGGAAAATTTGGAAAAATTAAGGATGGTAGTAAGTATATCAAATTTACAAGAAATATTATAACGACTAAGATTGTTTGAGAATTTGTAGTAGTTCAAGAGTTACTAGCAGCCTAAGGTATAAAACATACCTAAACTTGAAAGATTCCGTACACAATACGATATCCTTAGAAAAATATTAAGTACTTGATTTTTTCCTAATGGCTACGGAATCCTTTCTGGGGCGTGTCCGATACGCTCTTGGCCGGTTTTTGTTAATTCAACTTACTTGTATAAGAAGTCTTCTCTAAGAAGTTTGGCTAAGTGCCACTTGCAAGCGCATGAACGACACCGTCGGAGTTGAAGCGTCGTGAAATCAGGAATCGATTACGAAATCCCCATCTTTGTTACCAAAGCTGATTACACTATAATTATAACTGATTGCCGCAGATAGTCGGGCTCTCAGATTATCGCGCTTGGTTATAAGTCACAGCGCCGTCTCAGTTCAAAGTCGTGGAGGTTTAGCCTTCACCTTAGCTCTCCACTCCTGTCGGTTAGCGGCCTCGTTCTCCCACTGAGACGGCACTATGGTGCAACTTTTCATGGTTCTCTTTAGCACGTCCTTATACCTCAAAACTTGTCCGCCATGCTTACGCTTGCCATCCTCAAGTTCTGACCAGAAGACGCGCTTCGTCACCCGCTGCTCTGACATTCGCGTAACGTGGCCGCTCCACCGAAGTGGTCGCCGCATGAGGTTGGACTCAATGCAACCTACCTACATTGGCTCTGCGCAGCACTTCGGTATTCCGCACATGATCAGACCATTTGATCCTTCAAACTTTTCGGAGGCATCTTAGGTGGAAACGGTCTAGCATGCGGATGTGCCTGTGATACGCGGTCCACGCTTCAGCAGAGTGCAATAAGTTAGGAAGGACGATGGACATGTACACAGAGATCTTTGTGACTAGTTTAAGGTCATGCGAACAGAAAACCTTGAAATCCAACTTACCGAATGCTGCAGCTGCAGCTCCGATTCGGCTGTTAATCTCGGCGTCAAGGTCACACACACACGCGCTAGCACACAACCTTGCTTCACCCCACAGGTAACGGGTAAGAAGTTTGATTGTTCACTGTCGAGAGCGACGCAGCACTGCATGTCGTCATGCAGGAGTCGGAGAAGTCTCACAAAGTTTTCTGTGCATCCTATCTTACTGTGTACCACCCATAGAGCTTCTCGAGGGACACTATCAAAGGTTTTCTCGAGATCGACGAAGCAGATGCACATGCGGCGGCTTTGCTCTCTGTTCTTTTCCTGTAATTGCCGCAGTGAGAAAATAGCGCCCAGATTAACAGCCAAATCGGAGCTGCAGCTGCAGCATTATATAAGTTGGATTTCAAGCTCTTCTGTACGCATGACCTTAAACTAGTCATAAAAATCTCTGTGCACATGTCCATGGTCGTTCCTAACTTATTGCACTCTGCTGAAGCGTGGATGGTGTATCGCAGGCACATTCGCATGCTAGACCGTTTCTACCTAAGATGCCTCCGAAAACTTTGAAGGATCAAATGGTCTGATTCGTGTGTGGAATACGGAAGTGCTGCGCAGGGCCAATGTAGGTGGCATTGAGTCCTACCTCATGCGGCGACAACTTCGGTGGTGCGGACACGTAACGCGAATTAGGTCGAATGCCAAACTGAGTCTCAGGCAATATTTTTTCAGAAAGTTCCTTAAGGCGGTTCATTAGGACTCGGGCAAATATTTTCCCAGGGACTTACATCAGAGAAGTACTCCTTTGTTCTTATATAAGACTTTCAAGGCTGATGGGACTCTCTCTTCTCTCCACATCAGCTGAAAGAGCTCCCATACGGCCGTATGCAATTCCTCAACGCCGTTTTTGAGCAGTTCACCCGGTATAAAATCAATTCCGACCGCGCGCTTATTTTGTTGTTGCTTAATACTTAGCAAGAACAACCTTGCTTTGTCTCAGCGGCTAGTCCAGCTTTATGTCAATAGGAAGTTGGGAAATTGAGCGAACGTGTTCCAGGTCAACCGACCTATCTACGTTCAGCAGAGAGTTGAAATGTTCTGCCCATCGCATCAGCACTTCTTCCTTACCTTTAAGAAGGCCTTCGCCACTAACAGGCTTAAGTGGGACTTTTGCAAGTGAAGTCGTGCCGATTAGCTTTTTAATTTCACCATAGAACTTCCCTAGCTGATTAGTATTTGCAAGCCACTGCAAATAGCGAGCTTTGTCTTGCCATCACTTGTCTTTTGTACCCCTGTGCTGCCGTAGAGGACGTCGGTTATCAATCGCCTTTCTAAGGACTCCATCATTCTCATCAATCCAATCCTCGTGTTTTGGTTTTGGACTTTCAGACCTCAATCAGCATCAAGATCGCCATGATCTTATTAGAAAGAGGCAACGCAGCAATCAAGTCATAGTATATTTTCCTTGATCCCGAGATCCGTAAGCCTATCAACGGTTAGAGACGTCGGCTTAGTTCTACCAGATGTACAAGGCAAGGAGGATGGAGGCGGAGACGAAGTTTCGTGACAACAAGCCTATGATCGGTCCAGAAGTGTGCACCACGCATGACACGGGTGATTAGGACTTGGGAAACATCTCTTTGGCGTACGATGGCATAATCTATCAGATGCGTGTTTGGACCTTGGATGCATCCACGTGTTTTAATGCTTGGCGGGAAGTCTGAACATTGCGTTTGTAACTGCAAGATGAAATTGTGCACAGAAATTTAGTAGCAGCTGTCAGTTATCGTTCATTCTGCCTACTCCGTGTCTACCTAGAACATTAGGCCATGCAATAAAGTCCTGTCTGACTCTGGCATTGAAATCACCCAACAGAAGGATCTGCTCCCTGGGTCGTACACTCTCCATACAGTGACTCCACGGAGCTTATCCAACATACAACATGATAACATTAAGGTAGTTGTTGTTATCCAGGTGGAGGCGCAAAGTGATCACGCGGTCCGAGATGTGCACCGGATTCTCTTGTAACTTCTTAATGAGTTGATCCTTGAACCGCAAATCCTACGCCTGACCTTCTGTATCCCCACCTTGCTCCACCAGCTCACCCTCATCAGCAAGGTGTGTTTCCTGAGAGCAGCTACATCGATATTATAGCGAGAGAGTTCCCGAGCTACAATGGCGGTCTTATGCTCTGGGCAGGCGTTGTCATTACGATCAAGAAGAGTTCGCACGTTCCATGCACCAAATCTCATTTGCGATTGATTTATAGTATTATTATTATTTATTTTGATCACGTGTTTTAAGATGCGAAGGCAGCCGCGGTTACACTACACCTTCCGTGTGTTTGGCGTGAGCTTTTTTCAGGACACCTTTTCTAGCCCCTTCCAAGGCTAAGCAAAGAAAGCAGTACCACCCTTCATAGGGCTGCTCTGATGCTCCGGGTGCTGCCGAATCCTCTCAGTCCCCCAGTGCAGAACGAAGCGACCACGGTGTCATACAACACCCCCAGAGCCGCCCACGTGTTGGCCTCAGACAAAGCCCGGTTGCATCAAACCAAAACCTTTCTACTTTAGCCATTCTCCGTGGGACTTTGTTGCTTCTAATATTTGTATAAATGAATACGGACTCCTTAATATGTAATGGTAATTCACCGTTTCACTTGATACCCAGTAGAGGATTACAAAGAAAAGTAATCGTGAAACCAGGAATCGATTACGAAATCCCCATCTTTGTTACAAAGCTGATTACATTATATTATATAAGTTTTGAGGTATAAGGACGTGCTAAAGAGAACCATGAAAAGTTGCACCATAGTGCCGTCTCAGTGGAGAACGAGGCCGCTAACCGACAGGAGTGGAGAGCTAAAGGTGAAGGCTAAACCTCCACGACTTTGAACTGAGACGGCGCTGTGACTTATAACCAAGCGCGATAATCTGAGAGCCCGACTATCTGCGGCAATCAGTTATAATTATAGTGTAATCAGCTTTGTAACAAAGATGGGGATTTCGTAATCGATTCCTGATTTCACGACGCTTCAACTCTCGACGGTGTCGTTCATGCGCTTGCAAGTGGCACTTAGCCAAACTTCTTAGATAAGACTTCTTATACAAGTAAGTTGAATTAAAAAAAAACCGGCC